>NW_013670171.1:48026-53424 GCF_000517525.1 Limulus polyphemus
TTTTGTTCGACTGACCATCTTGTGGCATAACCTTCACAAGATAACAAAAGGTGGTCTAGCTTCAATAAATCTTCACAAGAATTTCCTAAAGACGTAAGATTATTGCCAAAAAACCTGGTGCTCTGTAATTCATTACCCCAAATGTTTGTTCATTTTTAAAACTAAAAGTTCACTAAAAGTATTGTGTTCTTTAGTTCCTAACACCAAATTCTTAATCATCTTATGGATAATAGTTGCTCAACAGAAAAGTCTTGCATATGTAAAGTTCACCTAAGAATATAACATTAATGCCAAATAACCTGAAACTCTGTAACCTTTTACATCAAACATTCTTGGTGATTTTCTCGTTTGTTTGAAGTTCAGCACAAAGCTACAGAATGGCCTATCTGTGCACTGCCCACAACGGGAATCGAAACCCGATTTCGAGCGTTTTAAGTCTGCAGACATACCGCTGTGTCACTGGGGGGGATTTGTATGTAACAAAACGTAGTCCATTCTTAATTAAGATAAAGAAAAATCATAGCTAGATATGTTTCCAGCATTCTTTAAGTCTTGACGAGAAATAGGTGCCCACCTTTAATCAAGATAAAAATCCATTAACAGAAAAAGTCTTACATTCTTTATTAAACAAACTTGTCCATCCATAACATGAAAGGTCATCACAGAAATGTTTGGTTCTTTAGGTTCTTACAAAAATCCTTTGATTACCATAAACGTAGTATTTCATCACCAGAAATATTCTGGCGTTCTGTATACAAAAAAAACAACAAAAACATTGTAGCTTTGCTCTAAACACAAACAAACAGTTCATTACATTAATGTCTTATTTACTTTAAAGACAAAAAAGCCGCAGTAGAAAGTTTGGTCTTCTGTAGTTCCTTCTTTATCTTTAAGATAAAACGTCATGATTAGAAAGTTCTAGCATAATGCATACAACCTTCTAGCGTTCTGTATAAAGGAAAAACGGTTATAACAAGAAAAAGTCTGGCATTCTGCACACAACCTTTTCGCATAAATAACATAAAGAGGTCATCTCTAGAAAAGTCTTTGGCGTTTTTCTAGTTACTGACAAGAAACTTTGTTCATCTCAAAGATGAAAGGCTATCATCAGAATAGTCTGACGGTTCCTTTCACCAAATCATTACTGGCATTTAAAGAAATTGTCATTATCAGAAATGACTGGTTTTATTTAGGTCCATAAAAAATTCTCTAGAAAAGTCTGCCATTTCTTGATTCTATACAATAAAACACTATACTCCCTGAAAAAATAAAATTCTGATGTTACAGCAAATTAATTGAAAGAGTTTTGATTTCTCTTTTTAGGAGTAACGGAGCGTTTATTAATGAGCAAAGTTGTAACAAATTTGGATTTCAATTTTTCTAAACGCATTTTCTTTCCGACTGCTCACAATGTTAAAGTTCTCGATAACTCTAGAAACTTCTCTAGATGGAATTTTTAAAATTAAAACTGGCACATTGTGCAAACTTCGAAACAATGGCAGCATAGTGATACAGGCAGTCACCCTCCTCCCTAGTTGTTTACCCCTTTATTTTCTACATAGATATTTATATACAATTCCTAGTGGTTAGTTGTACTAATTACATAGGCTTGACTTTTACACGTACTCTTTGCAAACTCTGGGAAATGACGGCTGGAGTTCTTTGAAATATTGAGCAATTTTTAATTTCTTTTTATAGTGTTTAAATCTTTCTTTATATGGTACTCAACAAACAATAAAACCCACATCACGATTTGCTGAAGGTAAATTTACGTTCAAGTTTTTGATCTTAGCGAAGTTATTGTTTGTTGAATTTCGCGTAAAGTTTTTCGAGAGCTACCTGCGCTAACTGTCCCTAATTTTGAAGGGATAGACAAGAGGGAAGGTAGATATTCAAAACTTCCCACAGCAAACTCTTGGGCTAATTTTAGCGACAACTGTTGGGATTGACAGTCACATTATAACGTTCCCACGGCTGAAAGCATTTCTCGTAACGGGATTCGAACTCGCGATCCACAACTTGCGATTCGAGTGCCTTAATCACCAGACTTTGCCAGGATCACGCGAGGTCATTGAACAAGGAAAGCCAACATAAATGTATTTTATCGTTTATCCTTTAGTTAGAGTTGTTTTACCAGGTCAGATAGCTTCAACTATCGTTTCTTTGGGATAAAAAATTCAGAATACTCGCCTTAACGCTATGTTTAGACTGTTGAAGTGCTATAACAAATAAAAAATTGTGACTTCAAAAAAGAAAAAAAAAAGTTGAATCTTACATTCTGTAATAAGGCACGTTTTCTGTATTTTCTATTAATTCATAAAACTTCTAAAACAGATTGTAATGCCTTTGCCTTTATGCATTAAGGCAAAGAGCATTCATTTATCCTTATGTGGTGTCTGTGCTAAGAATAACTCATATAAGTGGATCAAACCCTCTCTCCCAAAACTAAAACATATATCCGAAAAAGTTATGAAAATAAGATATCAATAAAGATTTCAAATTATTTAAGACACAAAGCGAATGCTTCCGTATACATTTTCTTAAAAGACACTAATCAAACTTAGCTTAGTATATTAATGACGTTGCAATACATGAATCCATTTTTTTTTTAATGTCTAAGTGTGACCCACTTAATCTCTAATAATTCAAAGAAAATTAAGAACTAAAGAAAGAATCAAAAATAAAAACGCAGCAACTCTGTGGTTTAAACGCAAAAAACAACAACAGGGTTTCGATACCAGCGTTGAGTAGAGCACACATAATCCATCGTGTAGTTTTGCACTTAATAACAGACAAAGAATAAATACACTATTTTTTCACAATACACGGTGGGCCAAAAGCTAGTTATCTCCAAATAACAATTACTTCTGTATGGATAACAACTGACTGACAGCAATAAGATTCTTTGATGCTGGGTCGGGCGTGTCGTAGTGGTTTGCATATACCGTTGGGACACCGTTATGTTTACAGACTTACAATACTAAAATCCGGGGGCCGATTCCACTTAGTGGACAAAGCACGTAGCCCAATGTGGCTTTGCTCTAAAAAAAACAAACAAAAATGTTTTCATCATTAGTATATAATATTCACTTGGTAAGTCTACTAGCCTATCTTTCTATATTAGTATATAATATCCACTTGCTACTTCTATCACTCTATGTTTCTACATTAGTATAAAATCATCACTTGCTACGTCTATCAGTCTACATTTCTACATTAGTATATGATATCCACTTGGTATGTCTATCAGTCTACATTTCTACATTAGTATATGATATCCACTTGGTATGTCTATCAGTCTACGTTTCTACATTAGTATAAAATCATCACTTGCTACGTCTATCAGTCTACATTTCTACATTAGTATATGATATCCACTTGGTACGTCTATCAGTCTACATTTCTACATTAGTATAAAACCTTCACTTGGTACGTCTATCGGTCTACATTTCTACATTAGTATAAAATCTTCACTTGGTACGTCTATCAGTCTACATTTCTACATTAGTATAAAACCTTCACTTGGTACGTCTATCAGTCTACATTTCTACATTAGTATAAAATCTTCACTTGCTTCGTCTATTAGCTTATCTTTCTGTGTTAGAATAAAAATTTCAGATTTTCCGTCTATAATCTTAGTTTCTACACCATTAAATATTTCACTGACTATAATTAATACCGAAACGTCGTACGTTAGTATAATAACTTCAATTACAGTTTGTAGTATCCTTCCATCCTGTATTACAATAAAACCCTTAGTAACTAGGACTGTCTAGACACAGGATAACCAATTACTAAGGATCTGTTGCTGTAGATTAATACAGGGTAACTACATTGGTATTACCTAGGACAGTCTTGACATAGGATAACTAATTACTAAGAGTTTGTTGCTGTGTATTGATACAGGGTAACTACACTCGTAGTAGTCTTGACATTGGATAACTAATTACTAAGGGTTTGTTGCTGTGGATTGATACAGGGTAACTACACTTGTAGCAATTATTACTGTTTTGACACAGAATAACTAGCTAATAAGGATCTGTTAATGTATATTAATTCAGGGTACCTACAATGGTAGTAACTAGGACTGTCTTAACACAGGATAACTAATTAGTAAGGGTATGTTGCTGTAGATTAATACAAGGTAACTACAATGGTAGTAACTAGGACTGTCTTAACACAGGATAACTAATTAGTAAGGGTATGTTGCTGTAGATTAATACAAGGTAACTACAATTGTAGTAACTAGGACTGTCTTAACCCAGGATAACTAATTAGTAAGGGTCTGTTGCTGTAGATTAATACAAGGTAACTACAATGGTAGTAACTAGGACTGTTTTAACACAGGATAACTAATTACTAAGGGTCTGTTGCTGTAGATTAATATAGTTTAAGTACAATATTTGTCTGCATATGCAGAATAAACGAATCATATGTTGAACCATTATAAACTCAAATATGTAGTTGTATCATCGTTACATTGAAAGACAGTGGGTAAGAATAAGGATCTTGTCGATTTTCAGGGGGAAGGGTATGATGGGTTGTGTCCATCTAGCCCGAATGTTAATAATATTAGAAATGTCTTTTCGTTGGTGTTCAAACATGTCTGTTAGAGTTTATTATCTGTAGCAATCGAAAAAGGCTGACCTATGGAAAGCCCATTGGAGAGGCATGTAAAATAGAACAAACATCAGAAATTATTCCAAGTGATAGAATCTTTTAAACGTAGTCATTAGGATTCTTCAATCATAGCATGAACATAAGACAGTTGATAATAAGTCTGAAAATTCCTTGTCTCAGCATAAAATACAACTATCTTAATGATACTACGGTGCAAACTGTGGATAGTAAATGACTGAAAGCATCTGATGTATCTTAAATAGTCATGTTTCTTCCCGTTTTGTATTGGAGGTAAAATGTGTACAAAACTACAAGAAACACTTGTCTGCCCATGAGACTATTCTTATTATTTGGATTGTTGTAGTCGATTTCTTTTGAGTGTACCAGAATGTTGTTTCCGATGGTGTCTACCCCATCCTGGCGAAAAAAGGACATTTCTAAAGCGGCACTAGAATAATTCACTTCGATTGTAAAATACAAAATTGACTATAAAAGCATGACAGTGACTTAAGTAATCCTTCTTGGCCAGTACAGTTACTGGATCTTAGACATTACATTGACCACTGTATCTCTTCGCCAACATTGGGAATCAACTGTAGTCATACTTTGTTTAGCAATAAGTTACAGTCGAACAACACACCTTTTGTTATCTTGTGAAGGTGATGCCACAAGATGGTCAGTCGAACAAAACACCTTTTGTTATCTTGTGAAGGTGATGCCACAAGATGGTCAGTCGAACAAAAATACAGATAATAATCTTTCATATTATTGTGAAGGT
>NW_013670171.1:53680-60364 GCF_000517525.1 Limulus polyphemus
GCCACAAGATGGTCAGTCGAACAAAACACCTTTTGTTATCTTGTGAAGGTGATGCCACAAGATGGTCAGTCGAACAAAACACCTTTTGTTATCTTGTGAAGGTGATGCCACAAGATGGTCAGTCGAACAAAACACCTTTTATTATCTTGTGGAGTTGATACCACAAAGTGGTCAGTTGAAAAAAAACGCATTTTGTTATCTTGTGGAGTTGGTGCCACAAAGTGGTCAGTCGAACAAAACACCTTTTGCTATTTTGAGAGTTGATGCCACAAAATGTTCATCCTGGTTTCACTTAAGGTTCCAAATAAAATGGATAGTCAGTGTAGTTAACATCATATTTCTACAGCTTGAATCAGTAAAAGTAGCTTCCAATGATGAATTTTTTATTTTGTAACATCATTTGACACCAAACATTTTTCTTTGAAATGTGCAATCGTTTTAAAGAGCCTGTATTAACTTTTCATCGTTTACAATAGAGTGAAAAACATATTCCATACCAAATCTTCTTTTTTTTATAATTTAAGTTTTATACATGAGAATATTTAAAATTACCACATTTCTTGACAATGTGAAGAAATATCAGAATATTTCTCATTGTGTGTAACGTAGTATTCATACCTATTTTTCGAACAAATCTTGTACACTCCACAAGCTATCACGTAGCTTCTACGAGGCTACCAACAGGCAAAATATAGAAGAAAAAAAAACACTTTGCATTTATAAATAAGAAAAAATATCTGAAAAGTTTGGGTGTGTTTGGTTATTCTCTATTGTCAGAATATAAAATTTACAAAGTCATCTATATTTGTTGGTTTGTTGTTAAGCAAAAAACTGTACAACTGGCTATCTGTGATCTGTCTACCGTTGGTACACATCTTTGAAAACAAAGGTATGTTCCTGTTTATGAAATTTGTAATTAATTACGTTCAGTGTCTGCTCTTCTTGCGCCCACTGAGTGTGATTTGTTGTATTCGTTGCATGGAACTGCTAAAAGCAATGTGTTAAAGGTTGTCATGGAGAAAGGAGCAAGCTTAATTTCATCACGACCTTTAATGAGTTGTATAGGGACTCTTGGATGTATCAGAAAAGCTTCTTTGGGCATGCACTGTGCATAAGATATTGAGAAGTTGAGATAAGAATAGGCCAAACTGAAAAATACATCCTTAACCAAACTTTCTTCGTGCAAAGCAGACCTAGTACAATATGTACAGCGGGCATATTCGGGCGAGCTTTTCTCTGCCATAACCAAACTATTATCTATAGTACATGGATGTCAAGATTGTTTGTTTTTTTGTTTTGTTCTTAATTTCGCGCAAAGCTACACAAGGGCTATCGGCGCTAGCCGTCCCTAATTTAGCAGTGTAAGACTAGAGGGAAGGCAGCTAGTCATCACTCACCGCCAACTCTTGGGCTATTCTTTTACCAACGTACAGTGGGATTGACCGTCACATTATAATGCCCTGACGGCTGAAAGGGCGAGCATGTGACGGGGATTCGAACCCGCGACCCTCAGATTGCGAGTCGAGCGCCCTAACCACCTGGCCATTCCGGGCCTAGGACGTAAATAACACAACGATCTTGGCATTGTGCCACATTTCTTTGATGGGCCTATTGCATCAGGGGTGATGGAGGACCTCTTGTGTGCTTGCCCTGCTCTTATGTTAACCTGGGATGAGGAGTGCATGTGCTTCAGAAGCCACTTGCCTCACAATCCATTATGCTTATAGCGAGGATAAATGCAGAAACGTTTATACTGCTTTTGAAGGATACTGACAATGTCAATGACAATGATGTATATCACGAATACTATATCTGGACTGATTTGTCTTAAGAATATTTTTTCAGCTATACTGCGTTTGTTATTCTATTATGTGGTAAGGGTTGCATTTTTGACTGGTTATTACTGTATTGCTTTCCATGTAATTTTTACTTTTACATAAAGTAAAAATAAGCTGACCTTTTAAAAATGAATTATAATAGTGTTCAGTAGAGGACAAAGTATCAGTGAAATTACTCGATCATAGAATAAGAAATACGTAGCTCCATCTTGAAAGTTAACCATTGATATTCACCTGGCAAGAGAAAAGAAAATAGTAACAGTATTTCTTGTTTTGGACAAAGAATCATTAAGGATATCTTTCAATTTGTGAAGCATTTGTACTGTATAACAGTAACTGATGGCATCTTGGTATGAAATAAAATTTGCATCACGTTTGATCACGTTACAAACTAAACAAAAATATTTGATATGTTGTGTATTCAATGGTCGATCCATGGCCGCTTGCCTCTTGGTATAAGATCTCCAGTTGCTGTATCTGTTAACAGAAAAAATATGACAAATCAGGTGATGTAGAATACCGGATCTAACTATCATGAAGAGCATCAGATCCCTGCTAGAGAAGAGAAATGAAGAAACGCTGAACTTAGAGCACTAAACTTCCATTCTCCCAGTGTCAAGAATATAAGAAAAAATAGATATCAAAATGCCAGAAAATATTTTATTTAGTTTGTTTGTAGTTAAGCACAAAGCTACACAATGGGCTATCTGTGCACTGCCCACCACGGGTATCGAAACTTGGTTTCTGGAGTTGTAAATCCGCAAACATACCGCTGTGACACTGAGGGAATTTTGTTTAGATCCATTGGAAAAGTTTTAGAAATTAATATGTGTTCCACAAAAAACAACTATTTATTAAGAAATATTTGGGTTGTTTGAATTTCGCACAAAACTACACGAAGGCTACCTGCGTTAGCTGCCCTTAATTTAGCAGTGACAGACTAGAGGAAAAGCAGCTAGGGAACACCACCAGCAACCGCCAACTCTTGGGCTACTCTTTTACCAACCAGTGGTTGTATTGGCCGTCATATTATAACGCCTCCACGGCTGCAAGGGCGAGCGTGTTCGGAGAAGGATTCAAACCTGCGGCCCGCAGATTGCAATACGAGTTCCCTAACTACCAGGTCATGCCAGGCCATTAAAAAAAAGATACATAGTTAATTCATACTATTGATCTGTGATTGCAAAAAATATAATAAAATATAGCGCAATAAAGGCAACCTAAAAATGTGTCTATAGGAAAAATATAAATCATATATGCTGGAAAATCTAACCCTTTTATAATAACAGGAAAAAGATTAATTAAAAATATCAAATTTCGAGCATAAAATTCCACGTTCAAAAACAAAGAGAAAATAGATTTCAAAACCCATCGACTTAGAGCACAAACCACCTTTCTTAGAAATACGACGTAAATAATTAATTCAGGACGTGGGATCTGCCTTCTAAAGAAAAATATAAGACAAAAGTATTAAGTAATATCAAGAACTAGCTTCTTCTTCTTCTGAAAGAAAAGTAAAAAAAAAAGAAGAAAAATATATCTTAAAAATACACAAAGCTAAGAACGCTAGCCTTCTCACTCTTCTACTGACAAAGAAAAGAAGGCATAATATATATATATATATATGACAAAATTGTTTGTTTGTTTTTTGGATTTCGCGCAAAGCTACACGATGGCTATCTACGCTAGCCGTCCCTAATTTAGCAGTGTAAGACTAGAGGGAAAGCAGCTAGTCGTCACCTCCCGTCAACTCTTGGGCTACTCTTATACCAACGAATAGTGGGATTGACCGTCACATTATAACGCCCACACGGCTAAAAGAGCGAGCATTTTGGTGGGATAGGGATTCGAACCCGCGATCCTCAGATTGCGAGTCGAGCGCCCATATCACCTGGCGTGACAAAAATACTTAAATTAATATACGAATTTACCTTTCAACATCTGCTAGCGATGGTGATGGTAAACGTGTTACCGAAAATAGTCGGCTGTAACTAATGATAAATATTTTACCTTTCATCGTGTCCAAAATCGTCGGTTTTTGTGTTTTTTACTCTTAATACAGGTAACAGAAGTCAAAGAGTTGTGGTGGGTGCTGTTGATTGGCTGCCTTCCCTCTAATATCAGTCCTAAATTAGAGACGGCGAAATTGTAGGCTTTGCGTAAAAATTCTAAAATAGATAAACAATCAAAGCATCCTCCATTTCTCTCTATACACATGTAACTAATAAGGAAGTAATCAGACTGTATTATATTTTCTGTATTATAAATGTTTTATTACCTTCAGAATTATTTGGCTCACCGTTTGTACTATATATATGTATATAAAACATAGCAGGATGTCGAATATCGAACATTCCGTGAAAACATATTCAGCCACTACAGGAATGTTTCATTTCCGTAGACAACAAAGAACAGCCACTTTAAAGTACTGTGTTACGAAAGGCTGTCCAGCCGCAGGAATCTGTTAGTAATTTCCTTATTGATCTCGTCTTTATTTATCAGCTGTCTTGACAAAAACTTCAAGAAAGTTTCTTAATAAATACCTAGTATAATGAAGGAGTTGACGGTGCATGAGGGAAATAATATTTCAGATATTCACAAAACAGAGAGAAAGTAAAAGGAAAAATGTATATAGATAGACAAGTACAAATAAGTCAATTCTTCACTGTCAGAAGTATGTTGTTTTTTTTATCAGCGGTTTGTTTTCTACGTGTTTTACTTTGACACACTACGTTTTTGTTTGTTTTAAACACGAACAGTTTGTTTTTTGTTAGTCAACAGTTTTCGTCTAAGGTATTTCTTAACGTCTGATAACTGTATTTTCTGGAAGATGTTTAATGTTATGGAATAATTACTCTAAGTAGCCTGAAGGACAATCATGGTCTTGTGGTTAGAGTCCCGGGACTATGTAGCTGAGAATTCATGGTTCGTGACCCACTGTTGCAAAAATGCACGCCGCACTTTGGGATTGTGGGTGCTCTAAAATGTTAACGATAAATTCCACTACTCGGGCAGATAATAGTAACTCAATAGTTGACGATAAATTCCACTACTCGGTCAGATAATAGTAACTCAATAGTTAACGATAAATTCCACTACTCGGGCAGATAATAGTAACTCAATAGTTGACGATAAATTCCACTACTCGGTCAGATAATAGTAACTCAATAGTTGACGATAAATTCCACTACTCGGGAGTTACTATTATCTGACCGAGTAGTGGAATTTAGCGTTAACTATTGAATTACTATTATCTGACCGAGTAGTGGAATTTAGCGTTAACTATTGAATTACTATTATCTGACCGAGTAGTGGAATTTATCGTTAACTATTGAGTTACTTTACTATTATCTGACCGAGTAGTGGAATTTATCGTTAACTATTGAATTACTATTATCTGACCGAGTAGTGGAATTTATCGTTAACTATTGTTCAATAGTTAACGCTAAATTCCACTACTCCGTCAGATAATAGTAACTCAATAGTTGACGATGAATGTTGTTGCCTCACTGCTTCCTTCTAGCCTGTTAGTTAGGGACGGTTATGTGCAAATATTTTAGAAGATATAGACCATATCTTTTCAGGGATAGTATATTTTTAAACTTACCTGAGAACAAAGTAGTTCTACCTTCTGAAGATGTGACAGGTGTGAATTGTGCTGAGAAAACAAAAAAAGTTCAATTATAACCCCGAAAACAGATTTCTAGAAAACTTGTTCTTTGTCAAAGAGTTTTCTTCTTTTCTATTAGGAAAGCAGAGATGAAAATCTGCTCTTGATATTACCTATTTGTTCTGAAAGAAAATGCAGCTTCTTTCTGAGTTTTTATGGACATTCGGTGGCTCTGCTGGTGTCGTGCGTTTCCGGTTATTGAATTGTACTGAACAGTGAACAACACCAATGTTTATGACAGTTCCGAGCAGGACCCACTATTTACCCGTTTCTTTTTCCATTGTGAATGAATTATATAAGATTATTAGGTTGTTATGATGTATAATACCTATCTTTGCGTCATTGATTGCTAATGTTTTAGGTGTATAAAGGATTAATCGTACTTTGTTTGAAAGGTTTGTATATATATTAATACAGCAGCGTGTCTCATCATGTACGAGGTGTTGCGTCGCGGGCGACATGTTCGGTATCTATATATATATAGTCCACGACTATTTCTGACTATTCGACAGTGCAATGCAGCCATGGATATACTTACGTAGATATATAAATAGCATCTATGAAAAGCACTAGAAATATATGGCATTTTGAAACTAAATATGAAAATATCTTAGTTTAGATATCACATAAACTTTATTAATATTTACAGATTATTTTCAAAATCACCTCAAACACAATTTAATAATGTCTACGTGTACATAAGATATTAACCTTACGAGTTTAAACGGTGTATTGTTGTTTCAAAGTTATAGGAAATCATACTTTCTTCACAGAATCACGGTTACTAAAAATAAAACTAAGATATTATGTCGTTCCAGTTATCATGATATTGTATAGAATGTAGAAACAATTCTGGAATACATCTGTTTAAATACACACATAAACACCTGATTTATCAATTATATAGTCATGTAAATATTTGTTTTCTAATGATACATATCATTACTTCTTGTTCTGTAACTTATAACAAACATCTCTCAGTTGTTCTGTAACTTATAACACCTGATTTATCAATTATATAGTCATGTAAATATTTGTTTTCTAATGATACATATCATTACTTCTTGTTCTGTAACTTATAACAAACATCTCTCAGTTGTTCTGTAACTTATAACAAACATCTCTCAGTTGTTCTGTAACTCATAACACCTGATTTATCAATTATATAGTCATGTA
>NW_013670171.1:61208-64091 GCF_000517525.1 Limulus polyphemus
TCGTACAACGCTAGAATCCGGGTTTCGATACCCGTGGTGGGCAGAGCATAAATAACCTATTGGGTAGCTTTGTGCTCAATTACAAACAAACAAACAATTCTACCAGGATGTAGAACACTGTCCATGTATTACAGCAAGAACGATAAAACTTTATCAGTTTGTAGTACACGATCTCAACGACGATTGTTACAGCTCAATTTAAGATTTCAGTTGAATTTATTGGTTTCACGACATATCACACAACACTAGTACATCCCATTGCTATCTAAACTTGACAGAATAGGATTGAAATAAGCTTTTTTATAATTTATGTCATTAATCAAATTGGTAAGTCGTAATACTATTTGATGAGACTAAGTTGTTGTTGTTGTTGTTTTTGAAGTTAAGCACAAAGCTACACAATGGGCTATCTGTGCTCTGCCCACCACGGGTATCGAAACCCGGATTCTAGCGTTGTAAGTCCGCAGACATGCCGCCGTGCTATCGGGGGCACGAGACGAAGTATCACACATACAAAAGTTTTGGATAACACGCAGTTCGAACGTTGATTAGGAAACTTATAGCAGCTGGATTTATAAATATAGGTCATTTAATATAACATTCTTATACAATTAAAGCTTCTTAGAGCAGTAAAATCGATATGATTGTACCAGTTGTTCAACATATAAATAATTAAGAAAGATTCACTATTAATTCAAGAGTTAAAATCAAGCATACTTCTTGTAGCTATTTTTTCTTTAGTTTTGTCAGAAATAACATTTTTACAAATTTAACTACACCTGTTTTCTTTCAACATTCGTCGTTAGTTGTCCTCGAATTCGAAGGTGTATGAAAATAGCATTTCAGAGATACTGTCCAAAAAGCTATTTTTTACATATTTCTGAATTCGAGCCGCAAATGAACAGATCAAGAGGAATGTGGAAAAATAACACATCTGACTTTAACTTGTTTTTATAGGACTATTGATTTTCGAGTATTTCATCGCCTGTCGGCTTTGAAACTTTAACTTTTAAAATTGTCGGAATGTGGAAAAATAACACATCGGCAGTTAACTTGTCTTTATAAAAAGTTTTTATAGGACTATTGATTTTCCAATATTTCATCGACTGTCGGCGTTGAAACCTTAACTTTTAAAGTGCTACTGACCAATGAATTTTCATACCTTACGACTAAGACTATGTTAAACAAGCTTATTGAATATTGCACAAACTATGAGGGGTGTGTCCACTGGTGTGTTGTAGCGTGAGGGACAGACTACAATGGATAGTCTTTAAACTTTTAGTCTTTGCTCCATTATGCCCCCACCAACAAAAATACTTAGGAACGCCACTGCCCACTATTGAAAAGATGTTTATATAAAAATGTTTGTTTAGATCGATTTTATTAAAATTAGTTAATAGTCGTTATTTCAAATTACGAAGGTCTTTATTCTTCAGGCGCGAGAAAAAAAATGTTGTAATTCCAGCTTAAATTTGTCATGCCAAACTCTACGGAAAATAAGAAAAAATATATATATATCCTTAACTTTGGAGATATTAAGTTGTTGGACATAAGCATGCAGACAAATAAGATTCTAAATCGAGAATTTTAACAGAATTCAAGATAACATAGATATCACATCTGCTGCAAAAAATATAAGAGTATGACCTTCTTGTAGGTCATGAAAAGCTTGAAACTTTAGTTATTCATTTCTTAGTACTACTTTATTCATTTTAACTCGTGGCCGAGAAAATTTTCCAACTCATTTCAAATGAAATGAATTTTATCGATTTGGTTAACAAAAATAGGTGAAAATGCTTACAAGAATTCTGTTGACGTAGGAACTTCAAACCACAAATATAGCTAATGAAAAAAAGAAGAGAGACTGATATTGATTGAAAAGTTTCTGTATTTACATACACATTTTTTTATAAACATTTTGGGTGAAAACAAGCATTTATTAGTTGTGTAGGACTATCAAAAATTTATTTAAAACAAATGTGATCAAAATGTAACTTCTGCAGTCATTTTATAAATAGTTTGAAAAACAAAACAAATAATAATAATCTGCGATACTCGTGTTTTAAGAGTTTTATGGTTTTGAAGCATAATATTCTTGTACTTTCGAAATTATGATTTTAAAGCTTAGAATCCTTGAATTTTCGGAATTATGATTTTAAAGCTTAGAATCCTTGAATTTTCGGAATTATGATTTTTAGGCTTAGAATACTTATATTTTTAGGAATCATGATTTTGAAGCTTGAAACGTTCTTATATTAGTCATACCTCAGAATTTGGGAATTTCTTTAATCGCTTGAGTTTCTTTCAATTCATTGTTGTTTTCGTTGGAAACAACACTTAAAACATATGGTAGGTTTCATAAGATAGTCATAAGGTAAAGCGTTAAAAACAGATGAAAGTCAATAATGAATTTTCCATAAAAAGAGATACTAAGTGTATAACAATAATGACTATAAGTGTAACTAAACACTTTAAAGTTTGGAAATATATGGATGTTTTGTTAAAGAAAACATTATCCTTTTTTTTTTCAAAATCTCACAGTGTTAGCCTTCACCTGTTAGAGAGAAGCTACTTTATTTAGATACTAGTAGGGTACCCTGCATTGCTGGATGAAAATGGTTTTAACTGATTTAGTTCTTTATTTACATACTAGTAGGATACCCTGCGATGCTGGATGAAAATACCTTTAACTGATTTAGTTCTTTATTTACATACTAGTAGGATACCCTGTGATGCTGGATGAAAATGGTTTTAACTGATTTAGTTCTTTATTTACATACTAGTAGGATACCCTGCGATGCTGGATGAAAATGGTTTTAACTGATTTAGTTCTTTATTTACATACTAGTAGGATACCCTGTGATGCTGGATGAAAATGGTTTT
>NW_013670171.1:64855-72447 GCF_000517525.1 Limulus polyphemus
TGATCATATATTAACAAAATAATAGTCCTCTTGATCATATATTAACAAATTAATAGTCCTCTTGATCAGATATTAACAAAATAATAGTCCTCTTGATCACATATTAACAAAATATTAGTCCTCTTGATCATATATTAACAAAATAATAGTCCTCTTGATCACATATTAACAAAATAATAGTCCTCTTGATCATATATTAACAAAATAGAAGAAACGTGAATAATAGTCCTCTTGATCACATATTACAAAATAATTGGGCCTCTTCAATTGGAAACTATTTGGTCGTCGTGCTTGCCAAAAATTGCTATATTGGTCATTTTGCCCCCAAGTTGCGGCCTCTGAGGCCATGTTAGTTTCCGCATAAAGTTGTGTTTGTACCTCTAGTTTGGAGTTTGGAGTTTGCCAAAATTTGCTATATTGGTCAATTTGGCTTCAATTTGTGGCCTCAAAACGGCCTCTGAGGGTGCGGCCACATAGTTTGTGTTACTTCCCGCACAATGTTGTATCTGTAACCCGAGTTTGGAGTTTGTAGCTTTAAAGATGTGGCCGTGCATAAGGAACAGATCCACAGAGCCAGACAGATTCGTGCTTATATTTATATATAGATGGCGTGTTTAGGTGCTACATCATACTATTTTCACAGACACGCACACTTCTAGGAACGTTCTTAAAGCGTAAGTATTTTTTGTGGCAAACAATCGATACGGTAAAGAAGAAAACAAGATTAAGGAATACAAACAAGAAATAATTATATAAGCAGATGAAAAACTTGAATATAACGAGTCAGTGTTTTCATTATTTTTTTGAGAAAGATGGCATCATTCACACCTGTGAGTTTAATCTACTTACGACGACAGAGGTGCAACTAATGCTGTATGAAAAGTGTCGTGAGAAACAATCTTAACTTTTATCCTATCCATTTTCATCCATGACGAACTACAGGAAAATATGCCTTAAATTTTACAGTGATTTTTCATATGGAATGTAAGAGCGAATGCTTACGTATTGGTAATTCTGGCACGTAATGTGCGAGCTATAAGGCTTATGAAGCAGGTTTTATTCTAAATTGTCATTAATGTAAAACACGGGTAGAAATTGCGAGACTCCAACTTAGAAAAAAATGTGTGAAATATGAAATTTCCTTTGTTTTTTTTTATAAATACATACATTAAGTAGCTCCTAAGTTCCGCAATTTTCTCAACTTCTCCGAGAGGCTTGCTCAGGATTTGCTTGTAGGAGATTACTACAAAAAATAAAAAAATAAAATTCATTGTGTAGAAGAAGATAAAATAATGTATAAAACTGAAAATATGAAAATGTATTCATATAGGAACTCCGCGAGCTTCTGAATGATAAGGTTTACCGTCTTTTACACATGATAATAAGGTACAACAAATGCTACACTTCTTCCCTCAATTTACTGACGCTCACACTTTATATTAGAAAAGGATTACTATTTTTTCTTATCCACAGCGAGGTTATTAAATTTAAATTCTGAGAAAGCTTAAAGGACTCTGAGAACAGAGCTGACATTTCTCAGAAAAGTATTGAAAAAAAAATGCACAATAGAAAAATATTGTTTTAAGTTCTTGTTTTAAATTCGAATTTTAATACAGAAGAGAATAAGGGTTCGCCTAATCTACATAACAATACAAATATTTTAATTATAAAAGGGCTGTACTTTAGCAAATGAGAAAAATTAGTTTAAATAAAACTGGGCAAAATTTTAAATAATAAAGGTAATTTTGTAAATGATATGACTCTCTCGATAATAACAAGATAAGAGAAACTTATAATTCTAAAAAAAAGGCTAAATTATTGAGAATTTGTATTTATTTTCTTAAGATTTGACTATTTTTCAGTTTCCTGAAAATCCACAAACAAAGTTGTTAAGCTACAATTATTATCCTGCTAAGTATCTATCTTGGATTTAGAATATTACTCGACCGTCTCTCTAAGCATTTTAAGCTACAAAAAAAAAACAACAAACAAACTAAGCATCTGTTACTTCAAATGTAGCTATGGCCAGGTGGTTAGGGAGCTCGATTCGCAATCTGCGGGTCGCGGGTTCGAATCCCCATTCCCATCAAACATGCTCACCGCGCGTACAACTAAGCCTTAAAAGCCTCAACGGATCTTTAACCATTAAGTTTCCTTTTTCGGAAATGCAAACCATCTACGAACTTTAAGGAAATATTTTTGACATTATTGAAGGTCTTGTGGCTCTGTTTTTGTGTAACTATTTATAAATAAATGTTAAAAGTATTTTCCTTTAAGATTCAACAACACAATATAGAAAGAGATTCAAAACTTAGCCCTTTCATAATACTTATGTTACATTGCCGATTTGGTGCTTTCGTTGACTGCATAGTAAACTCGTACTTCTTATGAATTTGAAAGTCCAAGGTTCGAGCCGCTGTATTATGCCGAACACGCTCCGCAATTTAACTGAGGGAACATTATAACTGTGATAATCAGTTATTTGACCTGTTGGCGGCAGGTGTTGGTGATTGGTTGCCCCTCCTCTGGTCAGCAGCTCCATGGCTGAACCTTGGGATCTATGGCCTTGCCTTTTAGCCCAAGTGTCAGGTAAGGTTCCTTTCAGGCTGCAAATGCCAAATACCACTTCCGAATTTTCCTATATAGCCTTTTTATATTCACTCGACTTCCAATCAACTTTAAAAACGCAAACTGGATGTATTTGCAAACAAATTTTAACGGCTAATAACTCTGCTTCCAACAACAAAAATAAATACAGCAAAATAACTTCACATAGCTGAATTAATAGCCCAATCAACTCAAAGTTTGGTTGAAATCACGGTACTGCCAAAAATTTCCCATAAGCGTTATTTCATATATTCTTAATTTGTCTTATGATACGTAAAAATGTTATTTCCAAGTTGCAAGAAAATACCAAAAGCTAGAACTTCCTTTCAAACTATCTTATGAACCTGAAAGAAATCTGACATCTGGTTTTAAGCAGAATCTGATAAATAATGTACGTAACGAAATTATAGAATTTCTGACGAATGTGGAAACGTAATCACAAAAGCAAATAAATACATAACCTTTTCAGTTTCTGTGAATATTAAAATAACAGTTTCATCGTGGACTGTGATAGTAGTACTTCGTACTACTTAGAGAGCACCCCAGTAGCACAGCGGTATGTCTGCGGACTTACAACGCTAGAAATCGGGTTTCGATACCCGTGATGGGCAGAGCACAGACAGCCCATTGTGTAGCTTTGTGCATAATTACAACTAATACTACTTCGAGAAACTAGCTCAACTATACAATAATTTAAATGAATTTATTAATCCGTCAGTACAACCTGTAACAAAACTCTTCAAAAAAGTTCGACCTTGTTATTGTTCTCAGCCTAATTACGAGTAACTTACAAAACTATTTAAAGAAACTGGTGATATTATTTTCATTAAAAATTTCACGATAAAGGTATGAGATTGCTAAAAAATAGTTTTCAAACCTATTTGCTGTTTTTTAAAGTTCTACTTGACGTAAGTTAGAAATGCTTAGAGTATAAAAGTTAGAGTTACATTTGAAACGTAGTATGTAATGAGGGGACATTCCCTCAAAAAACTGCCATGGGAAAGTAATAATATGATTTGTGTTATTGCCTTCTTACGAGTTAACTAATTTCGGTTTTTAATATGTTTGTAATTAAGTACAAAGCTACACAATAGTCTATCTGTGCTCTGCCCACCACGGGTATCTAAACCAGGTTTCTAGCATTGTAAGTCCGCAGACATGCCACTGTGGGGCTCGGGTTTTTAAAGAAAGTCTCAGAAACAGAGATCCAAGACTTAAGAAAAAAGAACCCAGCTCTCGGACTTTAAACCTCGATAATGCATATTTCAGACCTAAAAAGCACAGAACTCATATTTAAAACAATGTAAAAATAATAATGCCATAATGTATGAGCTAAAACATTTTAATTGACTTTACATGTTTTAACAACCCCATTTTGCCATCAGTAGAACTGAAATTTAGTGTGAACCAAGACGTTTTGTTTAAAACAAAAGACGACTTCGACATCTGGTTTATTTGAAGTTAAGAACAAAGCCACACAATAGACTATCTGTGCTCTGCCCACCACGAGTATCGTTTTTAATATTCATGTAGGTTCAAGAATATTTCTTTAATTTAAATTACTTGGCTGTGCAATAATTTTACCAACAGCCAACTTAATACTAAATTGCAGATCTTATTAGAAACTTTAGGGTAATAAGTTAAGAAAAACACAGGTTTTACGCTTTCGTTCTTATTTTTATGTTATTCAGAATAAAATATGTTTAATATCTTAATTCTATATCTCCAAGATAATGCAGAGTTTCTCAAAATATTCAATTATTTGACAATATCTTCTTTATCTGAACAAATTTTGAGCATTAATCTCGGGTCTCAAACAAAAACATGCAAAATATAGATACAAACTTAAGATATCCAAAAAAACAGACTCCTCTTAAAAACTTTTGACCCAGAAATGCATACTTTAGAGTTAGGAAACATAGTCAGGTAGACCTCAAAAACCGCATATTCACACCCAGAAAACAAACAGATCTCAGAACCCGAAAACAGACCCTAAATCTAAAAACTAACAAACATGGTCACCAGGTCTAGAAAGCACAGGCCTCAGACTTAAACATATAAACTTTAGGCCTAGAAACCACGGACTCCAGAGATTTTTAATAATTTCCTCCTATGTTACTTTACGAAAGTTTGATCTGAAGATTTTCTTTTAGAAATGATACTTGTTCAGAGCAGTTATTACAACATTTTACCCCTTTCTTTTTCCTTCGTGTTACAATTCACGGAAGAAACCCAAATCTTTAGAGTATTTATTAACTTCCCTTTTGAACGGAAGTATCATTTGTGAGGTTTTATTGGCTTTCAAAGCCTCTATCAACATGAAAAGTAATTACAATTTAAACCTCTAATTTTTTTTCATTTCTCAGGATCTGGGTTAAAACAATGCAGAAAACTATAAAACACAGGTCTTAATAGCTTCACCTTTAAAACCCAGAACCCGTGGAATAAGGAATAGTGGGTTAAAATATTGATAAAGGAATATAAAACCCCTTTTACATCTGTATATCATTTGTACATTCTCATTAGACAATAAATTTCTTTTGTTTGTGAGTGAAAGCCGGAGCTTATTTTCACTGATTTGTTTGTTCGATTAGTATCATTAATTGAATTGAGGTATGACGTAGTTACTTGCATGATATGCAGTAAATTGGAACAAGTTTTATGTTCAAGTCTTTACTCTTGACGGGTGTAAATAATCAACACTAACCTTTTCACCTGAATTTAACAAAATTAGCACATGTTTATGCTGGACATTTAATTTTTCATCAGCCGAGGCTTGGTGTTTCTTGCCAGCTTGACCATAAATAACTTGGATGATGTGCTCATTTCAGCTAGAGAACTGGAGTTTGAGAACCTTGCTTTACTGGCCATCACAGCAGTTCATCATCACTGATATGGCACTTGTACAGTAGTTCATCATCACTGATATGGCACCTGTACACTAGTTCATCATCATTGATATGGTAATTGTACACTAGTTCATCATCACTAATATGGTAATTGTACGCTAGTTCATCATCACTGATATGGCACCTGTACAGTAGTTCATCATCACTGATATAGTACCTGTACAGTAGTTCATCATCACTGATATGGTAATTGTACGTAAGTTCATCATTACTGATATGGTAATTGTACGCTAGTTCATCATCACTGATATGACACCTGTACAGTAGTTCATCATCACTGATATGAGAATTGTACGCTAGTTCAGCATCACTGATATGGTAATTGTACGCTAGTTCATCATCACTAATATAGTAATAGTACGCTAGTTCATCATCACTGATATGGTAATAGTACGTCAGTTCATCATCACTGATATGGCCCCTGTACACTAGTTCATCATCACTGATATGGTAATTGTACACTAGTTCATCATCACTAATATGGTAATTGTACGCTAGTTCATCATCACTGATATGGCACCTGTACAGTAGTTCATCATCACTGATATAGTACCTGTACAGTAGTTCATCATCACTGATATGGTAATTGTACGCTAGTTCATCATCACTGATATGGCCCCTGTACACTAGTTCATCATCACTGATATGCACCTGTTTAAATTCCAGTGCCCATAGCACCAAAAACACCATCGTCAAAAAGAGACAGAGGTAATGGAGACAATACCAACGAGGGTGTCACTCAAACACGGTCTTCAGGCAGTGGTCAGTAAGGATCTCTAAGACTGGGCCTTTCTATTTTACATTGAACACCACTAGAGGGACTTAGAACAGGTGCTAATATTCCAAATGTAAATATGAATGTCTGTCGTATGTACATGTACGTTGTTTTCTTGATCGATTTAAGCTGTGGACCTAAGATATGCAGTAGTGTAACTTTAGCTCATATTATGAAGTTTGATTCTGTTGTGTATGCAGTTTTTGTTAACTTTTAGTTTATTTGAATTATACTAGCTTACAGCCAGAACCTCACTTGTGTATAATTATATTTGAATTTGTTTATTGTTGTATTCCGGTTTCATTTCGCTCTAGTCAACTTTGAATCGAGTTAATGTTATGCATCAGTCAGATGAACTTCGATTATTTATTATGTTCCATGACGTATGTAATGTAAGGATATCAGTAATTCAAGAACGGAAGGACACATATAAAATATAGCCAAACTTTGAGTGAATTACTGATATCCTTACATTACATAGAACGGAAGAACACATATAAAATATAGCCAAACTTTGAGCAGAGAATAGATATGAAATTAATATAGTTTTATCGACGATTTTTGTTGTTGTTGTTATAAGGGCTGTTTCGTTTAAAGTATGGTTATAGCTGACAGCGTATTAATGTTTTCCTTAATGTTTAATCGTTGTTCTAAATGTCTATTGTCTAGTGGTGATCGAAAGTGTATTATTGTTGTAGTCTGTTGCAACAGAGAAATAACTGTGTAGAGGTGAATTACATACGGGGTAGCCTAGTGATTTAAAATACATTGTAGGTTGGAGTTGCTTAAGAAGGTTTTGTTAGTTGTTGTTTTTTTCGAATTGAAAGGTACAATATTAATCAGGATAAAATTTCTTCACCGTTTTAGTATATGAAAGCAGTTTTTTTTCCAAGAGTAGTGACCAACTGGTCATACCGAATAGATTCATTCATTTATTCTTGAAATAATTACTGTCCCAAGTTGACCCAGTTAGGGGAGAGGATATGAGATAGATCAGGGATTTTCAACCTTTTTGTTCCTCTGTACCCCTTGGCCTTGGGCATTCTGACAGGTTCCCATGTACCCCTAAAAATCAAGGATCAAAAATTGATAAAATTATATTGATTTTATATTATTTTATTATGAAATCTGTATGTGTGGACTGCATAAGGATCTTATAGTATTGATAACATCGATATATTGAACACAGCGTATATTTATGTGAGCCACTTTGCTCTCTTTGTCTGACTGTAGATTAAAACACCATGTACCCCAGGTTGGGAATGTCTGGTCTAGACCATGCCCGTTCCCTATAGTGTAGG
>NW_013670171.1:73049-81346 GCF_000517525.1 Limulus polyphemus
AGTGTAAACCATGGTTATACTCTCAGATCCCTATGTACCCCCTGAGAAGTGCAAATGTACCCCAGGTTGGGAATGTCTGAGATAGAGTGTCTTAAGACTAGCTAAGGCAATTTACAAAATCCAGGGTTAACTTGAGACACTCTTTACATTTAAAATAAATTAACACACAGTGGAAAAACAATTGCCTCCAAAAATATGTAAAATAGAGTGATACATGAGCTATTAGCATTATTATACAAAGGCGTATTGAACAACAACTACCGGAAGGTGAATATAAAAGTTGGGGATGTAGAGGGCGCCTAGGCGAAACCCTTTGTAGCTCCTGCATTTTTAACAATTTTAAAGCTTATCGATGCATTTCTGTGCCATATTTTTAGCAATCTTCTAAAAAAGTAGGAGTAACAGCCTAACTCTTAAGTTATTAACAGGTATTTAATATTAGTCTGTCTCCACCAAGGGTAAATCTGAGAGGCTCAACTTCCACCTCGATCCCTTGTTTCTAGGTCTATATAATACACTAAAACTGTCAATTACAAATAACATCGTCTTGTTTTTTCGATTACTGAGCAGAAGTGGAATTACAAAACATGTATAATTCAGTGACACGTGGTGAATCGAATAAGAGATTGGACTTCATGTATTTTTAGAGCTCACTACAAAGTTTTTTTATACCTGTGTCAAAACAGTCTAATAAACTTTCTAACACTGCTAACACGTGGGCAACTGGAGGCTGCCATGTTATCTCACATACTACATTATCTGTCAGTTTCATAATACTACTAACACGTGGGCAACTGGAGAGTGCCACGTTGTTTCATATTACCACATTATCTGTCAATTTTCACAATACTACTAACACGTGGTCAGCTGCCGGAGCCTGCAGTGGTGTTTCATTTTACCTAGCTGTATCAAGTGGCTCCAAATTACGGTAATTGTGAAGTGATCCAATGTTAATCCGCCATACCATATTACAATAATTGTGAAGTGATCCAATGTTAATCAGCCATAGTCATGAACTTGTTGATTTAGTTTCCTTGCAAAAGTATTTTTACCTAGTTTTGGTAATCTGTCTTGCAGTCACTCTGTGAGACAGCAGTAAGTCTACGGACTTACAACGCTAAAATCCAGGGTTTGGTTCCACGCGGTGCACACAGCAGATTATCCAATGTGACTTTGTTCTAATGCAAACAAACAAACAAACTATCTTGCATTTTAATGATATTAATGTACCTAAATATCCAGATTGTAAAGTTTTTTTCAGTCTAATGTATACAGAGTATTTCATCTCGTCTTTATGCTGCCTCATAGCTTTTCAATGTACTATTGTAGACTATTGTTCCAAATGACATGTATTACTCCCCACAATGCAGCCACACTCGTTTGGAGGGGGAGTATCCTCTGTTCTGTGATATGTATCTGTACTGTCCTATGTTCTATATTGCCTGGAGTGAGGAGTGGCTTGAGTTAAACTACTCTACCATTCTCGCACATGATGGTATTGGAGCACACTTAGGATGAAGAAATCTTGACGTTGGTTTTAAGTGACGGGCTGTACAGAAACTGTTGTTTATCGAAATGACTGAAACTGCATTCTAACACTATTTATAACCAAGTGGTTAAGGCGCTCGACTCGCAATCTGAGAGTCGCGGGTTTGAATCCCCGTTCCCCCCAAACATGCTCGCCCTTTCAGCCGTGGGGGCATTATAATGTGACAGTCAATCCCACTATTCGTTGGTACAAGAGTAGCCTAAGAGTTGGCGGTGGGTGGTGATGACTAGCTGCCTTCCTTCTAGTCTTACACTGCTAAATAAGGGACGACTAGCGCAGATAACCCCTGTGTAGCTTTTCGCGAAATTCAAAAACAAACAAACAAACAAACACTATTCATTGTGGACAGCTGTTTGTATTCTGTGGTTTTTACTGAGCTGTACCTGTATTTATATATTGTGGGTTACTTGCATATGGCGTCATGGAGATGGTCGGTTTCTATGTATCTACTGACTTATTGGTAGGTTGTATTGTATACAATACCTCTATATAATATCTCAATACAAATCTTTTGTTCCACATTATAGTTTTTACTAAGCCTAAGCGTATTGTAAAAATATACAAAGCCTTTCAGAATGTGTAAAATACAACATTCTGAAAAAACATACATTTATTTCATTTTTTTCTGTTCCTTATCTACGTTATGACAAATAGGATTAACGTACGAAATAATACATGAATATGTTGCTATATTTGTGAGGATTTTGTACCTATTTGTTGAAATGAAAATGGTTTGTTTATATTGGATGAAAACGATCCGGACAAGAAAGACATATTGAATTGACGCTCAAGTAAAAAAAAAAAAAAAAAGAAGTCGCCGTTTGGATTTATTTCAGCACTCTAAGTCGATTTTATGGAGCTAGGAAGTGACCAAAACCAAATAAAACAGGAACAAACATATTTTTCCACAAGTGTCATATCTGCTCACTCTGAATGTGAATAAGCTAATGCACTTTTATATATAAATGTTTATACATGTATGTTTGTTTGTTTGTTTTTAAGTATGCACAAAGCTACACAAGGGCTATCTGTGCTCTGCCCACCACGGGTATCGAAACCCGGTTTCTAGCGTTGTAAGTCCGCAGACATGCCGCTGTGCCACTGGGGGGCGTTTATACATGTAACGAGAAACTACAATATGGTATTGCACACACGACAAGAAAGATCACGTAATGAATTACACGGCAACGAGCCTCATTAATAATTTTAGGGATAGCTAACTTCTCATAAAGCTTATACATGAGTAAGTTACTAAGCAGTCTGCTTTCGCAAAGTTGACTACTACATTTGAAGCAGTTTCTGTCATGAAAATGAATATATTGTGAAGTCGTAGTAATGTCGTGATGATGACTCAGCTTTTTATAAATCTGTAGACATAATTAAGTTTTCATATTTGTATGAGACAAATCTTTCTCTTGTGAAACAGAAAGTTTTAATAATGCTTCCATATTCATATCTAATAATGAATGTAACGATTGCGCAAACTAAATAAGGTAACAATGTACTGAAATGGACACAATTGTGGCAAAAATATTTGGTGTTAAATGAATTTTGCAGAACATCATTATAATCAAAGTTAACCTTGGAAACAATATTATCTCCAAAATAGAGAGAGAGGGAGAAAAACAATGAAAAAAACAAGCCTATTGGACGGAGTTAGGGTTTCAAAATTAGTGGTTGTTTATTGAAACCCAGCTTTTAATGTTAAAAGTTATATACATACCGCTGAGCCACTGGAGGCATAGTAGTTGTGGATTAAAAGACATTACTCAAATTTCACGCCTTTTGGGCATTTGTAAATAATAATAAAAAAACAAACAAAGTGGATAATGGGTCTGTGTTTAAGAATTCCACCATCTCTAAATCCTAGAACTTTAGGAAATCTGGAATTAGGAAAACCTTAGGAGCTGAATATTTTACTACATTGATTTTACTATGGATAAATGTTTTAGAGCATAAGAGAAAACTTCCAAATTTCACGTTCATAGTACTTTTAAAACAAAGCTGACATTGTTTCTCTGTCTTTGATATTTTTCCTACATCTAAAGGGTTCAAATCCCCGTCCCACCAAACATGCTCGCCCTTTCAGCCATGGGGGCGTTGTAATGTCACGGTCAATTACACTATTCGTTGGTAAAAGAGTAGTCCAAGAGTTGGCGGTGGGTGGTAATGACTAGCTGCCTTCCCTCTAATCTTACACTGCTAAAGTAGGGATGGCTAACGCAGATAGCCCTCGTGTAGCTTTGCGCGAAAATTCAAAAACAAACAAACCTACATCTAAAACTTTGTCCACTTGGAAGAAATAGAGGTTCAAGCATAGAAAGTGACGTTGTGGATAAATCAGTTACAAGGAAAACGGGATCCTCAAACTGCAAGTTTTAAAATAAGTATGAATTAAGTATTAATGATCTGCTGTGTTCTGTGTGATCAAAATACTGAAAGATATTAAAAAGTTTCATATAGCAAGTTTTCTCAAAATTGAAGAAATAAGTTGGTAAAAACTGGTGAACACAGTTAGAAATACTTTACGTTTTCCACAATCCTCGTTGTTTTATATTGATATGCATGTTCAAAATTACAATATAATACTGTAACACTACATTGTTATTTCAATACTTATGGTCAGTAGCTACATTGCTACAATGTAGCAAAGTCTTTTGTTTGAAAACATTGATATGTTTGTGCAGTATCAAATGCAAGAAAATATACCAAGTTTGTCATTATAATCTTTATTACAAGAAACTTAAGAATAGTATATCTAATTAGCTATGTTCATTACTGGGTTGATTTTTTAGCTCTGTTTAAGTAGCTAATATACGACAAGGTATGAAAGAATAAGAATCATCATAAGTGAAAGCCTTAATTAAACATAAGAATAAGAATCATAATTAAACATAAAAGCAAAAACAAAAAAAATACATTTATCTTTCATAAAATGAAATGTTTAATAACCATCCAGTTTATTTAAGCTATGAAGATTAAGCACGAAATATCATTCACTAAACCAGTGTGTGTCACGTCACGCTTATTTCTCTTGATTTCTCGAAATAGGAGGAGCCATAAAATCTAAAATGCATTTATCCAGATTTTTAGTCAGGGGGTGCAAGGGGACCGTGAGGGGGGCGTGAAAACCTTATAAGTGTAGTGAGTGTTAGGATTACCTAGCCTAGAGCCAAGTACACAAAATTTATCATGATAGTAAAAATATCGATTTAATTTTAAACTTAAATCGTTTCTGAATTAAGGTATTTTCTGTTATATCAGCAACGTTTTATTAAAAAAAATTACACACTTCTTTAATTAACGTAGACTCTAAATTAAGAAAACAACAAATATTTTTTTCGGTTTTGTTGTCTGTATATACATTTCATTTTATACTTTCGGTACATAGACTAACAACAATATTAGGTTATACTTTTGTTGCTAAGCAACATAACATAAAAGCTTTTCTATGTATAAGAAGTTGTTAATGTAACTGATTTTTACCAATAGTTATTTTATGAATACTCCACGAATTAATTTCATGAATGAGCTTAATTTTGATTGGCTCATAAAGGAATTTACCGACGTTTGACTGCTTAAATTGTACTTTCAGCCTTTTTGTTGGTCAAGCTTGATTTCACAAAATTTATTTATTTCAGTTAGCTGAAATGTAAGGTTAGGGTATAGTATGAGGTGGGGGTGGTAGTACTTGCCCCGATATTTTTGACGAGCTATACGTTAGTTAAATTATAATTCACTGAATTTAAACTACAACAACAAAGTGTGGCGCAATATTTCATACCTTGTTGTTATATCTTTAGTCAATGAATGATGATGATTTACTAAACTAAAGATATAATGACAAAGTGTGAATTACCATTCACTAAACTAAATATGTAACGACAAAATATGAAATACCATTCACTAAACTAAAGATATAATGACAAAGTGTGAAAGTCCATTCATTAAACTAAATATATAAGAACAAGGTATGGAATATTTTTCACTAAACTGGGAATTTAATGAAATGTATGAAATCATATTCCAGTTTACTTAAGTTGTTACAACAAACCATTTAAGTAAAATTTAATGAGCACAAGATATAAATTTAGTGTTAAGTAATATACATCAAGCATAGGTTGAATAGGCTCTCTTAAACTGCAGTCACAACATCAAATGATTATTAACTGAAGTATGCATATAATAAGATAAAATAATTGAACTAAGTGTGAATCTCAAACAATGACCAAACACCAGACTAGTTTAGAAATTATTCTCACGCTGCTGTCTCTTAATTTATCGATTCCAGAACATGTTATTAAAATTGCTTAATTTAAACAAATTACGAGTAAGGTGTTATGACAGACATTTCGCTCAGTTTTTTTATTAATCTATTAACTGTTAGACAACAACAACAACGAAAAACTCAATTAGATCAGATTTTGCCAACTGCTTTCGCTGCAATATATGAAGTTTCTTATTCAACAAATAGGATTTTTTACATGTGATCCTCTCTACTGCGCAACTCTCCTGTCTCTCTTGATATTTTTAGGAACTTGTAGTTGCTACCATAATTAATTGGTTCTTATAATTTTTGTATATAATAGCTAAGATTTGATTGCTTTGGCATTAAATGAAATAACTTCATAAGATGGATGCTTTTACCACAACATGTTTCATTGACATTATATACTTTCCTATCATGTTTCATTGACAAGGTCAACTTTTACTATCATGTACTTCATTGACAATGTCAACTTTTCCTACTATGTGTTCTGGTAACAGGGTCACCATGTGTTTTATCATCACAGTCCATTTTCTCAAGGTGTGTTTATTTGTCAGTGTACACGTTACCCACCGTGTGGTTTGGTAACAGAGTTTATTTGTCATCACTGATGACGTCCATGTATAGTTTCTTGCCTCCACTGGAACCAAACTAGCTAATATTTTATCAAAATACTCGAAAGTGGAAGTGATTAATCCAGTTTTATTTACGACCACACATGTTCGGACTGCCGAGCAAGCTACATAGGAGGAACTGGCAGTAAAATGGGTCTATGGATTTCAGATCATAAACGTAGTTCCTCACATGTTCATGAGCATTCTGTTATCAAAGCACATGAAATAAATACAACTGTTCTAAAGTTTCAATTCGGGAAAAACTGACTCTAGATAAAGAAAAATTAATAAAGCCTCGTTAATCAGAAGAACAACCCTCTTTGAAGAAACATTCAAGTGTTACATTTTTCCAGTAACCTTTAATTATTCTTTCAACAGATTGAGTTAGAATAATATTACCCCATTCCCTCAGTTTCACAACAGTTCGTGACCGTTTCACTCCTCTCCTCCCCTATGACGTCATACATAACACTTGTCGATGTTCACCAGATGTTTGTTCTTGGATGGACGTTATCGACTAGCTCTGACGCTTTTCAAAGAAAACATTTTCTTTACTTCAACTTCCTCATACTTTCGTCACCAGATGACGCTAGGTTAGCACCGGCAAAATTTCTTGTCGTATGTACAATGTATTCCTGATTTTCCACATATGTTATAGTTTTGACTAGGACTTCATTTCAGCTTTATATATGGTTTACTGTTGGTTTACAAAGATACTGCACACTGTCCTAAGCCTATCACGCTATAGAAACGTTAAATTTCAGTGGAAATAGAAGAGATGAGGTGTATTGATGACAATACATAGCTGACATTGAACAATGACTTTATGCAATTTTTATAACTTCTTCCAGCTTGCTATTTTTATATATAGGTAGGTGTATACGGTGTCGTTCATCTTAACGTATTCAATCATGTAAACCTAAGTAAAAAATCTAATTTTATAATTAATAGTAAAAATGATAGTAAATCAAGTTAAGCATATTCATATTTATAACATATTATAGACGTTAATTAATTACTTGCATAGTATAGTTTCTGAACGTTGTATGTTTATATTATGTACTGTTAACGAGGGTAGATAGGTACATGAATGAGGGTACAGTGGGTATTTTTTTTATAACTACATCTGTCATTTAATCTTATTAGGTCTTTCTTCACCTGTGTTATTGATACATGTAAAAGTTATGTTTAGAAAGAATGTCAAGGTGTTTTTGCATAATTTTACTTCTGGAATATTCAAGTTTAATTCATAAGAAATAAATTTTTACTTTTCACTAAACAAGTGTCACACAAGTCAGGTATTAGAAAAGAGAACTGTATAGGAATGTTTTCCTGATTTACACTTGCAGAGATTTTGATTACGTCCAATCTTTTTCAGTATTCTGCTTTTTATAACTGAATCACGCAGCAAAATTTGAAAGTTCTCAAAAATCTCATGCAATTTTCGTTGGTACAGAACTTGAAATTTCGACATAGTCCAAATACGTACAATCCGAACTGTCTAAGGAAAGTCACTTATTTATATTTTTAAGCGTCATATTAGATTTGATTATATTTGAAAGGAGTTTTAGCCATTTTATTATACCGACCCGAAGCAGAAAATTCGATACTGCTCTGTTTGTGTAAATAAATAATGAATTAATATACATAAAATTCTGTTTCATTATTTTGTCGAATGCAATTTTACTAAAACCTATAGCTTATTTGAGAATATTTAAGCGTAAAAAGTGTGTTTGTTTCAAAATATTGTCGACCCTAATTTTGAACTAATAGTTTAGAGGGAAGGAAGCTAATCAACATCACTCCCCGCCAACCTTAGGGCTGCTCTAATCGAAAAGCGTGGATTTGTACGTTACTCTTATATAAT
>NW_013670171.1:82015-86659 GCF_000517525.1 Limulus polyphemus
AGTTGAAACCAAGTGATTCACTAGGAGTATTTGAACTCCTTGACTGAAACCAAGTGATTCACTAGGAGTATCCGAACTCCTTAACTGAAACCAAGTGATTCACTAGGAGTATCCGAACTCCTTAACTGAAACCAAGTGATTCACTAGGAGTATTTGAACTCCTTAACTGAAACAAGTGATTCACTAGGAGTATCCGAACTCCTTAACTGAAACCAAGTGATTCACTAGGAGTATCTGGACTCCTTAACTGAAACTAAGTGATTCATTAGAAGTATATGAACTCCTTAGTTGAAACCAAGTGATTCACTATGGCAGATTAAATTTTATTTATTTGGATTTTTATTCCTGATATCGATAAACAAACAAAAAAATAAATAAAATAAAAACCATATGAAACTCATTATAGAACTGTCTTGCACGTCATATCTGAATGTTTCTTTCAAATAATCATGCTGGTGTTACACATATTTGGAGCAGAGGTAAGATGTTACTTTAGAAGATAACTGGTTAGTTAGTTACGGACAATGTACAAAATTTATCATACTGTGAGTAATGCAACAACAACGTAACAAGGGTTATTACCTAGGATTCAGTAACAGTGCAAATAAAATTATTCCCGAGAGGGAGGAAGAGGTCAACGCTGAACTTGACCCTCCCTGGTCCATAACATGGACCGAATCATGATGAAGAAGAATCTATCTTGTCTAGGGTTGGCTCTGATGTGAAGTAATCATTATGCTACTCTGAATATAATAAATTGGTTGTGAAAATACATGTTTCTTACTTCATAGGTAAACAAAAAAGTAATAATTATGCACATAAAAAACTGCAAAAGATCGTCTGCAAAGTATCACATACGTTACATTATTCAGTAACAATAAATACGCTGCTATAGAAATAATTTATTTTATAATTTTCACATTCTCTGTACTTTCATATTAAGTGAAAACATTACGAAGTTGATAAAGCGTTTAGATAACTGAGATTAGGCTTAAGCTACTTACCCTTTATTTCGCGCGAGATATTTTACATCTGCACTTGACAACATAGAAATGCTACATGTGGTGTAAATTTCTTAAGAATTGTCTTTGTAAGTTGCTTTCATTAATTGCTAACCCAAAACTAGCGCATGCGCCCGGTATCAGAAAAACGACTATGATCGAACTTTGTGTATACTACACATCTGTATATTACGCAAAAGGCTTTGCGCGTCTTGTTTCCAAGGTAACAACACAAGCAGCTTGGAAATGCCATAAAACCTTACTCACGAAGAGATTCAGGTAAGAAATAGACGAGCATCACGGAGCCCAAACCGGAAATTCCGCAATCTACCAGCATGCGGCAGCTCAAGCGATGGGGTTCTCCCATCTCCTTTCTGCGTCGAGCCGGCACGCAACGCCGCCGTCACTCGGCTCACGATGCCACGCGATACGAGTTGGTGATGCGTGGCTCTTCTGCGAAGAATGGTCGACGACCTCAGCATCCAGGTGGAAGTTGCATGAACATGTAAGTTCTTCGAAATAGTTCTTTTTTTAATATTTTTAAGTTTGACAAAGCGAAATAGAAACGTACGCATTTAAGCGAGAAAAGATCGTAATTTTTGTTTCTTTAATATTTCATATCATGCCAATAGTGGTGAAATATAAAAATAGTGTAACATGGAAGTAGGTATAAATTAATGACAAGAAAATTGCAAGTTAGTGGAGGAATTGAGATTCATTCTAGTAAATTCTTTGTGCTATAACATCCAAACCTCTATAAGTTATTTTTCTGAAAACGTGTGCATCTCACTTCCGACTAGTTAACTCCAGTTGGCGAATCGTCAAGTACTAATACGTGCCCCCAGTGGCACAGCGATATGTCTGCGGATTTACAACGGTAGAATCCGGGTTTCGATACCCGTGATGGGCAGAGCACAGATAGCCCATTGTGTAGCTTTGTGCTTAATTACAAAAGAAACTAATACGTGAACTTTAAGAGTTTGGTGTGTATATAATGTTTGGTGTTTTAATTTATATACTATGTAAGAAAACATTTTCCAAACTATATTCAATTGAAGCAGTCTTTTTCTTTTCTAAACGTTTAGGAAGAAACGTTCTGTGAAATGAAATTATTTGGAGAAACTAGGATTACGCCCGAGTTTTTAATGATGATTTTAGGCCTAGCTTATTTAAATATATGTACAACTTGATATTTTCGTGCAGATTTCGAAGCCTTCTGTAAAAAAAGCTTTAAAAATGTCATCTTCAGTTCACACTCTTTAATTACTTAAAGATACATTAATGTAGCTATTACAGTTTCAATCTGTGAGTATGAAACAGTTTAGAGAGAAAGTTTGGTAAGTGGTGAGCAAGAGATTAGCAGGAAAAAAAAAAGAAGTACGTGAAGACCAAAATTAGAAATACTTGCAAGAATCCATTGGAAAATTAACGAAAAAGGCTTAATCACATTATAAACCCTAGAAAATTATATGGTTTAGATGTTCCTCTATTTTACGCACGTACTGAAGAAGCATAATTTTCTTGCGGCAGGGTGAGGAGCTAAAGAGGTATAACCCCCCCCCCTCCCCGGAAATATGGCATTTACAGAATTGAAATGGAGTAGTTACCTACTCCATTACCGTTACCTATGTAGAGTCTACTTTCTAATATATTTATCACCTACTCTCCACCAGTGTCTTACCTTTAATTGTTAATGTATTGTTTCATTATTTACTAGTTAACTGTTGCCTGCTCTCTACTGATGTCTAACTGTTGATTTATACCTATTAACAAGCTTGCTATATTTTGTTGAATCTCTACTAGGCCTAATGTCCCCTCTACATTAACGTATTACAGATAATTATTGCCTGATATCCACTCTCTACTAAAGTCTTACAGATAAGTAGTGCTTAATAATTACTCTCTACTACTGTTTTACAGATAATTATTACCTAATATACACTCTCTACTATCATCTTACAGATAATTATTGCCTGATATCCACTCTCTACTGCCTTCTGCACGTAATTATTACCCATAGTACGTTTATCATTCTGTGTGAATGTCCTACCATATCATAAGTATACAAAATTTAGAAAAAACGTGGGAGTGGAGTTCGGTACGTACGAATTTGATTTAATGACTTCGAAGAACTATAACCTAAAATGTTTACGACAGTGTAAAAAAATTGTTATTAAGGAAGTGCTTTCCAATAATTCAATGCTTCCTATACTCAAAATATTTTTGTAGGGGATTTTTTTTCTATTGTGCAAGTGTACGCTTGATGAAAATATGTTTACGCAAATTTCGTTGGAATGAATTCGCTGCAAAAACAAACAAACAAACAAAAAACCAGCAGAAGGGTCTTAGAAATAGTATTTAATCGAAAATTTTTAAATATAGCTTTATTTTATCTTTTCAAAACTAAATTAAAAAAAAACAAACGATATGATTTACAAGTAAACATAGGCCGGGAGTAATTTAGTGGTAGCGTACTGAACTGGGAATGTGATGGTTCATGACTCTTGGCCTGTTGCCTCAAAAACCACTCAGGACAATTGGATCGTTAGTGTGCTATAAGGATAACGTTCAAATCCCACTATAAAGCCACACAAGGGTAGTTCAAGAGTAGATGGCGGGTGTTGTTCACTAGTTGCCTCCCCTTTAGTCTATCAGTTCACTATCAGGGCCCCCTAGTGGTACAACGGTATGTCTGCGGACTTACAACGCTAGAAACCGGGTTTTCATATCCGTGGTGGGCAAAGCACAGACAGCCCATTATGTAGCTTTGTGCTTAACAACAAACAAAATCTGAGGGTCTGGCATGGCCTGTTTGTTAGGGAGCTTGCAATCTGCAGTTTGTGGGTCCGAATCTCTGTCACCAATCATGCTCGCTCTTTCAGCCGTGGGAGAGTTATAATGTGACGGTTAATCCCGCTATTCGTTGGTGAAAAAGTAGCCCAAGAGTTGGCAGTGGGGGATGTTTACTAGCTGCCTTTCCTATAGCCTAAATTAGGGATGGCTAGTGCAGATATCTTTGGAGTAGCTTGCGCGCAATTAAAAAGAAACAAACCAAATCAATATAAGGGAAAGATGGCACTTTGAAAGAAAGTTCTGTAAAAAAGACAACAACAACAACAATATATATATATATATATAAACATTTCTCATCTCACTAGCCTCTGTCCTGTCCTCTATTCTTTTTAAAATTACTTATTTCATATTAAGTTTTCGTTAAAACTCTTAATTATTAACCTAATATTTTGACTCGCCACATCGGACTACTACTATGCTGAACTACAAATACAATAATTATATTATTTTATGTTTCATTTAAGGCTTACATTTAAATCTACTGTTACGTCTCTAGTCGTTTGTTAATTTCCCGTAAAAATTCTTTCCGAAGAATTTCAGCGATACAACTCCTTTCTTAAATAAAACTAATTTATTCTTTCTCAACACAACTTTGCAAAACACAGAATCTCCACAGTCACTTTCACTTGAACACACACTATAATTCACAACGATTCACGCACTTAACTTACGGTCACTCCCGTTCACTCGACTCGATTATCTGTCTCCATATCTTCCTATCTGCCCTTATCTATGCCGTCATCTCTCCCCCGCTTTATTTGCCGGGCTTATATATACAAAAATATAGGGT
>NW_013670172.1:0-9346 GCF_000517525.1 Limulus polyphemus
AACTTACTATCAATGCTAAGGGATTGACTGTCACTCTTATAATGTACCCATAGCTTAAAGTGCATGAAATATATTCTTTGGTTTGTTTGTTTATTGAATTTCGCACAAAGCTACATGAGGGCTATCTGCGCTAGCCATCCCTAATTTAGCGGTGTAAGACTAGAGGGAAGGTAACTAGTCATCATCACCCATTGCCAACTCTTGGGCTACTCATTTAACAATGAATAGTGGGATTGACCGTCACATTATAATGCCCCCATGGCTGGAATGGCGAGCATGCTTGGTGAAACAAGGATTTAAACCCGCAGATTACGAGTCGAGCTCCTTAACCACCTGGCCATGCTGGGCATATTCTTTGGATCAAATGGATTACAACCAGGCTCATCACCTACAAAATCCAGAGATCTACACCATAGATCCAACCCACATCCACAAATAATGTATCAGATTCGTAAAACATAAAAATTGGTCGTAGCATTTACTGAACAGAACCTAAGAGTTGCATTTAAGTTCAAAGGTGTCTTACTAACCACAAAATTTAAATTAACTAAATCATTTTTACATTTTTTTTAACAGCAAGATTTTTGAGTCTTATAAAATGAATGTAATACATGACCAGATTCTGTTTAGATCCGTTCAGAATAACATAATTTATGAGACTGAAAATCATTTTGGAAACTGTGACACTTAATATATTTCTAATATAATTTGTTTTTTGCATTTTCCTCCTGTTGATGGATATCTGAAGAAATCACAGTAGGTTTTTTCTTGAATTTTTGTTTGTTTGTAAACTATTTCAATCTTTAGCAGAATCACTGTCTAGTAGACAAAACTTAGGCTAAAAAGTAAAGTAACTTATAGTTGTATTTCAAATAATGATATACTGATGAACAGTTAGTTGTTCTATAAAATGTTATCATTTATATATGTATACATATTCATCAGGAGTTTGGTTAGGTTGATAAAATGGTAATTAAAAAATAAACAGGGGATAATGTCTGGGTGTTGGTTTGTTATATTTCATTAGTGAGATTTATGTACTTCTTTTATTAATGCCTGGTTCATGTTTTAAAAACTAAGGTTGTTTTTACTTTGTTCATGTATTTGGGAGAAAGACTTTGTGTTCCTTTATGCACGTGTCTAACTTGCATCCTGTTTCATCTTTGTAAACATCCAGGCAGTTGGATTCACTGCATAGTTTTGATTTTTATCCAGTGAATTGAATGGGAATCTGGTTGGTATGTCAAGATTATGTATGTATGTATGCTAACATTTTCTACAAAAGGAATTCTGCTCGTAAATAGGGTGTGTGCGAGTTTTGATGAGTAATATTTGGATTTGTCTGTTACTGTTGTCTTTTCTATATTTCTTAAATTCATTTACAGTTTGTATAACTATTTATGCTTTTAAACCATCATCAATTTCTCCCTGCTGAAGCCATAATCAAAATTAAAATAAAAAAATTTACAATTTGAAAGTTTTGATACAAAACATTATTAAAAAAAACAAAACAAAATGTTTCAACAACAGGCAGTTGCCATCCATTCAACTAAATTTTATCAGATCATAGGCCAGTTATACTGGTTTTTTGGAGATCAAGTGAAGAAGGCTTAATGTATCATATTTAAAATGCTTTTAATAAGAAAGATGATTTACACATATGCAAAATTTATTGTTAAATACAAAATAACAAGATTAATGAGATGGTATAAATTGTTTTTAACTTAGAATATCTGATTTAAAGTTAGGATTTCAACAATTTATTCCAAGTATCTATCAAAAAAGGGCCTATGAATGGTTCCTCTTCAACCTCACAGGTTATAATGACTCTATCTTCTCTTCCTTTAAGTCAAATAGATCAGTATTTTTTTTGCTTTAAGTACAATAATATCTTCCCAATACACTGCAGGCTATTGGTTCTAGGACAGCCACCATTAAGGTGTTAGTAGCTATGGTCACACAGTGTAGCAGCACAGCAATACATACCTACTTATACTGGTTATTCTTTTACGAATGGTATCTTTAAAATATCTAAAAACTTGGCAAATGGTTCATTATTTATGATGTTTTACTACATATTACTAAGTATGCTGGTGTCAAACTTTAGCCATCTGTCAATAAGTATGCTGGTGTCAAACTTTAGCCATCTGTCAATAAGTATGCTGGTGTCAAACTTTAGCCACCTGTCAATAAGTATGCTGGTGTCAAACTTTAGCCACCTGTCAAAGCATACTTATTGATAGATGACTAAAGTTTGACACCAGCATACTTATTGATAGATGGCTAAAGTTTGACACCAGCATACTTATTGACAGATGGCTAAAGTTGGACACCAGCATACTTATTGATAGATGGCTAAAGTTTGACACTAGCATACTTATTGATAGATGGCTAAAGTTTGACACTAGCATACTTGGGTGTCAAACTTTAGCCACCTGTCAATAAGTATGCTGGTGTCAAACTTTAGCCATTTGTCAATAAGTATGCTGGTGTCAAACTTTAGCCATCTGGCAATAAGTATGCTGGTGTCAAACTTTAGCCATCTGGCAATAAGTATGCTGGTGTCAAACTTTAGCCATCTGTCAATAAGTATGCTGGTGTCCAACTTTAGCCATCTATCAATAACTATGCTGGTGTCAAACTTTATGCTTACAAATCATTGTTTGTCACCTTAGTATCAGTTAGCAATAAACATTATACTATAAGTGTCGGTTGTTTCAGTTTTTAAACCACTTCAATATGCTTACAAATCATAGTTTGTCACCTCAGTATCAGTTACCAATAAACATTTTACTATAAATGTTGGTTGTTTCAGTTTTTAAACCACTTCATTATGCTTACAAATCATTGTTTGTCACCTTAGTATCAGTTACCAATAAACATTTTACTATAAATGTTGGTTGTTTCAGTTTTTAAACCACTTCATTATGCTTACAAATCATTGTTTGTCACCTTAGTATCAGTTACCAATAAACATTTTACTATAAGTGTCATTTGTTTCAGTTTTTAAACTACTTCATTATGCTTACAAATCATTGTTTGTCACCTTAGTATCAGTTACCAATAAACATTTTACTATAAGTGTTGGTTATTTCAGTTTTTAAACTACTTCATTATGCTTACAAATCATTGTTTGTCACCTTAGTATCAGTTACCAATAAACATTTTACTACAAGTGTTGGTTGTTTCAGTTTTTAAGAGATACCCAAAATTTATTGCAGTGAAGCAGATAGGAAAGAATTGCAGGACTACTAAATTACATACAAATCAATCCCTCAAACAATTAACCTTATCAATTAACAGACAATATATTGGGCCTTTCTGATAAAAACAATTGCAGAAGAGAAGCTTGAAATAGTTATATTTCCTCTAGTAATATTATTTTCCTATCTAGGTGACAAAAGTAGCTTGTTTCTACATTTTCTAAGGCAGTACTTCAAAGTTTCCAGAGTCAACAGATATCTAGTAGATCAGATTCACTCCTCCCTACCTATTTTATATTATACAGGTATTTCTTTATTTATTTAGTAACTTATATATTTTAATTTATTGTTCCTTGATTACATATATCAATGATCTGAAATGTGACATAGTTTCGTTTTGGTGCAATCACAAAATAGACAATTCTTCCACACTGATGCTAAAAATCATATTAATTGACGAAATACTCAAACAGAAAAATTATTTTATTTTCAAACTACTTACCAAGCATTTTCTTGAATAAAAGAACAAGTATATCTGATGGTTTGTAAAAATAAATTTTCCCATCATTTTCTATTTCATATTTCATCTCTCCTTCAGTAATAATCTACAGAAAAAAGGTTTTAGACTTAGACAGTAAGGATTAAACATTATTGCTAGACAACAGTTTGGCATAAATTGTAAAATATAGAAGTATAAAGTATAATTAATTTAAAACTAGAATATTTTTCAGAGAATTCGATTATTTTACACAGAGTAGGTTTGAAAAAGAACTAATTTTCCTAAAAAAAACTTTTTAGAAACAATGGATACTCTTCCATTTTTATGTCTACCACAAAGAAGAACAAGATTCCCCAACATTCACAACAAGACCAATTTCAACACAAATCAAACATGTCTCTTCCCTACGTTCCAAAATTAGGTAAAAAATGTCAAAGGATTTGCTGGAAATTTAACATTAAAGTTTATTTTAAATCAGGAAAATGTCTTTGAAACATCCTTACAAAAGTGAAACAACCAACAACAAAAAAGAACTATCTACGAAGTACTATATTCATGTAACAACATTTACATTACTAGTTGGATCATAGAACAAAGATTAATAAAATAAAGATGCAACCAAACAAACACATGCAGATAAATCAGCCTTGGCTAAACATAACCACAAAATATGATGTATCATAAACTGGGATCAACAAAGAATTGGACAAAACTCACCACTGGAAATAAAGAAAAATCAATGATGCAACATGAACTCAAGAGATAATGGCTTGTACATCAACAACCTGTGGATAACCACCCTCAACAAACTATGGAGATAATATTATGACATCTGGCTTGTACATCAACAACTGGTGGATAACCACCATCAACAAACTCTGGAGATAATATTATGACATCTGGCTTGTACATCAACAACTTGTGGATAACCACCCTCAACAAACTATGGAGATAATATTATGACATCTGGCTTGTACATCAACAACTGGAGAGTTTGTTGAGGGTGGTTATCCAGGGAGATAATATTATGACATCTGGCTTGTACATCAACAACTTGTGGATAACCACCCTCAAACTATGGATATAATATTATGATGTCTGGCTTGTACATCAACAACCTGTGGATAACCACCCTCAACAAACTATGGAGATAATATTATGACATCTGGCTTGTACATCAACAACTGGTGGATAACCACCCTCAACAAACTCTGGAGATAATATTATGACATCTGGCTTGTACATCAACAACTGGTGGATAACCACCCTCAACAAACTCTGGAGATAATATTATGATGTCTGGCTTGTACATCAACAACCTGTGGATAACCACCCTCAACAAACTATGGAGATAATATTATGATGTCTGGCTTGTACATCAACAACCTGTGGATAACCACCCTCAACAAACTATGGAGATAATATTATGATGTCTGGCTTGTACATCAACAACCTGTGGATAACCACCCTCAACAAACTATGGAGATAATATTATGATGTCTGGCTTGTACATCAACAACCTGTGGATAACCACCCTCTAAAAACTCTGGAGATAATATTATGAGATCAGTCTTATTGACAACACCCGTCAACCATCATATCTGCTCAAACTACATATGTTCGAGCTCTACTAAACAGCCATGATTACCTTTATAAAACATTAAACAAGCATCTACAGTGACCTGAAAAAGACCTCAGTATAAAACATATTTGCAAACTTTCACGATTTGGGTGGGAGTTTCCTGAATTTGGACCTTTGACCCAACTTACCGATTTTAGGCATGTACACCTATTTTTTCTAAAATCTACTGATTTGCATAACTATAATTCACTTTTTCATACATTAAATATTTTCCTGTAAACGTCAGCCAATCATTTGTTCTCTATAACAAAACCAGTTGAGTAAACACGTGATTCATACCAGAAATCGGTCTTCACATTCTTCTTGGCGAATGAAAACCGATTATACAAAGACGTATTTATCGTTCTAAACCAAGCATAATTGTTCACGTGTTTGTAACTTGCTTGATTTGGCGTGAGTCACACAAAATTTTCCAACACTAGAATTTTGAAAATTTTGCAAGTACGATAAAAGCGAAAACATTATCCTCTTTTCATTCAACAAGCAGTTGCAGTCCATTAAAGTTATCAAACCTACCCTGCTTAAAGTTCCATGAATTACAAATTCTGCAAACAGACCAAATATATGTCTAGTTTCAATGTACCTTAAAGAATCTATTCAGAAAAACATCAAAATAGTGTTACAACTACCATTATTTTTTGATAAACATAATCATGTAATACACTTTAAATTTTCCATATAATTCAAATATCATAACGGTTCAATATTAACCAAATTTTACATTAACAAGCAATCCAACCACCACTCTACAGTCATAAAAAAAGATATATATACACATACATAAGTTAAAAGTCAGTTAAACAAAATGACATACATACCTTACAACCACTGTTTTTCATTTCTTGCTCCATTTCTTGTAGATCTTTTCCTAATACTTGTTTAACATTACATACTGTACTAGCTGCATTCCTTACCAGACCCTGCTTTGCAGCAAGCCCTACAGACTGAAAAGAAAAAAGTAAAAACTTACTCAAATTCAGTTTTAACATTGTGTTTATAGCAATAAAGATGTTTAGTATGTTACAGTCCCTGTCACTACATAACATCTTGTGCATCTTGACAGTAGTTCTGTAGTGTAATTTCCATTGCTAAAAGCTCCTTGATAAGACTGTCATGTGCAAAGCATACCCATCCTCTGTGATGACTTTCCATAATCCATCTAGTATATGAGTATGATAATTTTCCAACACATTTCAACAATCTGATCACATGGAAATCCATTGGAGATGCATCACGTGGAATAGCAAGAATGCCCTTTTCACTCTCCAGCTACTTGAGGTATGTATTGGTTGAATGGATCAAGTTGTGTACATGCGACTTGTTTCACTTTTCTAGACAAAGATCCTTCTTGATTATGTTGTATATGCTTACTGCTGCCTGTGACACATGAATGGCTTTTACTTCTTACCCTTGCATTCATGAATTTTCACCTGTTACAAGGTGATGCACTTTGCTTAGTATGGCTTCTTGCAGGCCTCTTTTTATATGGTCTTGTTTTTCAAAATTGATCCATATTCCTTGTTTTCCAATGCCGTAAATACTAGCAATATCCTCAATCTCAATACATCTTCATGATCTGAGTGTATAAACATTTTGTGTTGGAAATGGCTGTTATATACTTTCAAATCAAATACCCTGTTTTGAGCAAAGAAAGTTTCACAATCTCTTAATAGCCTTTAATGATAGCAATGATGTCCCTAATTTAGCAGTGAAAGACTAGAGGGAAGGCAACTAGTCATCACCACCCACTGCCAACTCTTGGGCTACTCTTTTATCAATGAATAGTGGGATTGACCGTCACATTATAACATCCCCACAGCCGAAAGGGTAAACATGTTTGATGGGGCAGTGATTTGAACCCGCAACCCTCTGATTGTTTAATAATTATTTACTTAACTCTTTAAACTCATAATTTTGCCAGAATTATCTTTATAGTTTCCTAATAATTATTACTATACTTTATAAAACTTCAATTTTCTTAATTCTGTAAATAACAACATGGTTTGGATTAGTATCCAGCTAAAGAGGCATAAATGTTATTGGACACTGTCATCTTCCATGGGTAAATCTGGTTTTTCTGCTGAATGCTGGAAGCTTCCACTCGGATGGAACTCTTTCTCAACAGGGTCATGTATTTTACATGACCCCGTCTGGAGAATGATACAAGTGTAACAATATGTACTGTAACTCTGAGATTACTTAACATATCCTCACAAAACCTGGTAAGATTTTGTTAAAGATTATAAGTAACTTGTACAAAAAGAATGACATTATTTTAATTACATATTTTTACTTAATAGTTCATATGCAAGATGGTTTTCATTTTAAGTATACTTACACTTTGAGTCTCATTTGCATAACTTCTAGAACCTCCTACATGAATATCAAAAGTTTGTTTTTAAGGTAAATGTTTATATTTTATTTTTCATTATCTCTACCATATCACTAACTGTACATATTATCATCAACATATAGTGTTTAAAATTAAGAAATAGAAAAAAATGTACATACCTTTTAATTTTTCATAGAATACCTTAAAAGACCTTTTGGTTATATTAATAATTTTGGGTCTTTTTCTTTTCATATATATTTAATTTTTAATGCTTTATATTCCTTTCCTGTCCTTTCTCTTTTATTACTCTTTATTATCTTACCCTCACGCAAGATCTTAAGCCTTGAGAGCCGACACAAAGTATGATGTATCTATATACTACTAAAACTCTGAGATTGATTGTTTGCTTGTCTGTAATTAAATACCGCAAAAATGGAACACAATAGTGCCATATTTGTAATGAAATGAGAATAGAAACATAATAAAACAAGTTTCATTAAAATCGGGCCACGGGTTACCGAGTTAGCCCCATTTTCTAAGCAGCTAACTAAGCAGCCAACAATACTAAATGCACTTACATATACCAGATGACAACAACTATGTACCAATTTAAAAATACCCACTGTTGGATTATAGTTCAAAATGAGCTCTTTCTAATGACTATGTACATGTATATGTAGCAAGCAAATGTATGTTATAAAGCTCAAGCAAATGTATAGGAGGACATCAGGGGTTGACAAAATTCATTAATTGTTTCTACTGCATTCAGCCATAAAAATTTGAAACTTGCGTGTCAATATGGCACGTAAATGTACTTATTGTTCAGACATGTCTACATAACTGGATAGAGTGCAAAAGTTGAGATTTTTCATAGCTTGTGAGTCAGGTGACAACAAAACCAAAAGTTTTAAGCAATTTTTTAGAGGTTTCTTTTGAAATAAAGGAATTAAAACTTGTATGATATAAAACTGCTAGTCTTCACCACCCACCGCCAACTCTTGGGCTACTCTTTTACCAATGAATAGTGGGATTGACCGTCACATTATAATGGCTAAAAGGGCGAGCATGTTTGGTGGGATGGGGGCGCAAACCCGTGACCCGCAGATTGCGAGTCGAGCGTCCTACCCACCTGGCCATGCCGGGCCATATTGTGTAGCTTTGTGATAAACAACAATAAAAAATAATGCAATATTTCAATTTTTTGAATAGTTGGAATAATCAAAAATAGTAATAATAGGGAAGTTGGTTAACTTTGTGAGATATGACGCTTGTTGATTAAGCTGAACAAACTTATGCAAAATAATAACGGAAATATTACAATTAGTGAACAGTTGAAATAATCAAAAACAGTAATAACCAGAAACACTAGTTGATTATTTTTTGTAATATTAATTGATTTAATCATAATTTTGATTATTCAATTATTTCATGGTACTAAACTATGTAATCTATACTCAGAGGAAATTAATTATTTCAATCAATCACTGAACTTCAATTTACTTGTGTATAAAATTAAACAACGCAGACAGTAACTCTTGTGACATAAAAAGACTGAAAAAACTTACAATTTCATTATTGGTAAAAGCCACTACTGCTGGTGTTACCCTGTCTCCAGCATCATTTGCAATCACCTCTGTTTTACCTTCCTGAAAATATTTTAAAAAAAAGTT
>NW_013670172.1:10245-13691 GCF_000517525.1 Limulus polyphemus
ATCACACACGGAATACTAGTAGAATAGTAATAGAGATGATAGTTTGACTTGTCAACTGAAATTCTAAAGTAACTGAATAGGCCTAAGTGGAATTTTGACAAGAAGAAAACTATATATAAATAGTGTTTATGATATACTTGTAATCTCTATAGTGTGAAGACTGTTGTACATACGTTTAGCCTGTTCCAAATATATATATATATTATTTAAAAACAAGTAAAGTGTGTGCTGTTTATTCATCGTTAAATTTATTGCTAACAAGTTACAGACACCTACTGTAGAAGAATCCTATCCCCAACAAGAACATAGTATATATTTATACTATAAAGAAATATAAGTAAAAGCCATTTATTTCGACAACTAGCAAAAAGAAGAAATTGTATATATATATATTTTAAATCTGATGATAATGATAGATTAAATGTATAAGGAGCTGCTAAAAGCAGTCTCCATGCTGCTAAAGGCAGCTGAATCTAGGTGTGTCTGGGGGCCTGCCCTCACAGAAAATTAATGCAAAAAAAATAACTTACAGTTGGTATACAAGGTAAATATGTAAAAGTGGGGGTGATATGCCTCTAGGTAAATATCCTTTCTTAAATATACTGTACACAGTACTCGAAGTGAGATTTAACTAGTAATTTATTGAGAGAAAATTACCCTTTTAATATGTAATCAATGCATATAAATACACAGTAAAATCTTATTAGCTTTACTTCTAGCAACTGAACATTGCTTAGATGGCCAGATCCAACTTGTAATAACCCAGATGCAATACTTTGCACTTAATATAATTATGGCCAACTGATCCAAGTCATCCTAAATACCTTAAAATCCTCAATACAGCTGTAAATACCCAACTATTTAAGGCCAAGGAAACATGATATGATTGGCTTTCATCCAAACTTTGAAGTATTCGAGCAGCTGGAAGGCACATTTGTAATTTTACTTTTTCTTGCTTATCCTAATGTTATGCATTAAAATACTGGTAAAAAAAAGCTGTGTGCTTCAATGTGCAAACATTTTTGTTTTCAAAAATGTTGGATTACAACATCACCTGATAGCAATTTAATCTGTTCATTGGTCACAGCACTATTGGTTACTTAAGGTACAGCAAATAACAAGAGGGAATCATCAATAGCCATGGTACTCGAAATTCTTTTAGGCATGATTAACGTAAATTAATCTATAAAACCTCGGAAATGGTCAAATAAATCAATCGAAAGAGTAACAATTTGCTCATTCATCCAATCTTTAACCTCCTTCGACGTCCTTATGGAAATATCTGGTCCAGGAATCATATCAGTCTTTAAACTTACCAATTTTTTTCAACAAGTTCACAATTAATGTGATCATTTTGTTTCCATGTAGTAACTGTTCAGAATGAGGAATAATTTTAAATATTCATTAGTAAAAGCTGAAGAAAAAGACCATTTAGTAACCCATAATTCTCATAATAATTAGAAATGAGCATTCCTTCATGAGCCCTACTCCTAACCTAAGATTTTGCTTACCCTTAAAAGTTAAATGTATTTAAAGGAATCCTTACTCAAGTTATTGTTAAATTTTATATTTTCATTCAATCTTTTTTTTGTATTTCCTTTTCGATTTCCTAATGTCCTGTTTGACCAACTAGCTTGATCTTAATATAATCCTTTAAGTCAATTTATATTTCTTAAATTTATAAATCTTTCTTTAATTTTATCCAAGCTGGTTTCTTACTTGCACTGTTGCAGCCCCTTTTTTCTATAACTAGAGTATAAGCATGTGTATCTTGAATATATAACTATTTATCATTAAAAAATTTCCACATTTGATCAGTATGTCCAATTAATTTAGTTGCTCAATTCGAAACTTAACTAGTTCCCCCAAACCTATTGATGAGATTTTATCTTTTGTGTGGCATCTTAATCTTATCAAAAGGTTTTCAAAATCTAGCTTCCAAGTACAAAAAATCATCACCCTTCACTTTACCCATCAGAACAGTAACATAGTGTTAACTTATATTTTTTTAATTAGAGACGAATCCGATGTCACCATCGTATGGATCCAATGGCTTTGTGATCTGCTACCTTGAGTCTTAACTTATGCTTTTAATGCATGTCTGAAGTAAAACTATACTATTACTACGTTGGTATTAACTTAGGCCTACAATAGTATTAACTATAAATAAAATTGTTCACTTTTGCCCTAATATTAATATAACTTGAAATATAGAACATCAACTTCGACAGTTCAAATATCAAAAATGAGCAGACTGGTAGTGGTAAATTAAACTTTAAAGTTTTAAACTTCTAAAGTTAAAGTATACATACTTTATGAAGTGCTAAACATATATTAGTAGATCCTAGATGCAAACCAAAACAAACTCCAGCCATGACCACTGCTAACTAAGATTCCAAGCACATGGTATTATTTTAATCGTTGATAAAGAGACAAATAAGTTCTACACACAGTCAGATGCAGAATATTTGCACAATGACTTAGACAATTAAAAAATAAAAAAAACTGAAATTAAATCATGCATCGCGTTGATACTTTTTATCTCCTTATTTATTTCTATAAAGCTAAAAATAAAACCTGAATTATAAAAATTAAAATCTAAATTCAAATAAATGGGAGTATAATATAAAGAAAACTTTGATTATTAGAAAATTGAAAACTAAAATCGAAAAATATCCACTACCAATATTTTTTTAGGGATAAGTCTAATATGGCATTTTGCTAGATCATTTGAAAATCATTTTAATTTGCTCCTCTGAATATTTTTAAGGTGGCTTTGAGTAGTTTATTCCACTAATGCCAACGAGACAATTAATTTTAGCTAGCAGTAATATTAATAGAATTTTACGGTGTATTTATCGACATACTGATTACAGACCAAAAGGTGTGATTACATTGTTTCCTAAAAATCCAGGACCCGTCGCTATTGAATAGGATTTTTATTGCCAATTTCAAGATCTCTAAAGTCCCTAAGTAAAGTATATTATATTATATTTATTTATTGTTACTTTTATTAACATTATTCTGTTATTCCACAGTCAGTATATTTTTCGTCACTTTCAAGTTAACAACTTTTATAATACACTCTATAAATCACAGCGATTCACAACCTCGATAACTTCGCTCTCTACGTGTGCAAAACACACAGTAGCTCGAAACAGAATCGTAAATTACCCGAAACTCACAGTAACTACTGTTCGCTTTTTCATCCCCTGGCTTTTCTCTGCCAGGCTTATATTCTAACAAAGAGGCGTAACATAGAGATAATAATGGAAATATGGCAGACTCTTTATTATAGCAAAGAGTTCCCTCCGTGTTACACAGTTGTTCCTCTCTGGTCTACTCAAAACCCTATTGAAGTAGGCCACCATGTGTTCCTTTTCGCCCACTTTCTGAGACAGCACTCTTCCAATTCCGACATTACTAGCATCACAATCTAGTATGTG
>NW_013670172.1:14691-18978 GCF_000517525.1 Limulus polyphemus
TATCTGGGATGTGACTTCTAATAGGACTGAATATGTCTGCATTAGGGTTTAGCTGCAGGGTCTGGAAGGGGCTTGTCATTGTTTGGGGCTGATTAAGTCGATGGTTAATGTATCCTCCTAGTGTCTAGTCTTAGGTGTCTAGTCTAAGCCCTGTGACAAAGCACTATCGGGCACAATGGGCCCAGTTGAATCTTCAAAATGGTATTCTTGTCCGGAGATGGGAACTACAGATGGGAAATTGACGACTTGGTAAACAGTTATACCGAGGAAGTTACGGGAAGTTGTGCTGCGTCAATCCCATGATAGTCTAACAGGAGGACATCTCGGAATTAAGAAGACATTGAGTCACCTGCGCCAAAGATTTTACTGGATAGGTATGAGGCAAGATGTGGAAGAATGGTGCAGGACATGCAGTACATGTTGAGCAAAAAGGGGACCCAAGCATAAGGGACGCCCACCTTATGAAGAGTTGCCTGAGAATGTGTCAGAGTTTGTGAAAGTGTTATCGGAAAGGATGGACGATATTCACCATCAAAGGCGTTCAAACTTGAAAACGTCTGCTGATTCGATGAAGCTATCTCATGATAAGAAATCTATTGAAGTCAGCTTTGAACAAGGAGACAAGTTGGGGTTGTATAATCCCAGGAAGACCAAAGGGAAGTCTCCTAAGTTGTCATCTCCATGAAAAAGTCCATATGACATAGTGGATCGTCTCTCAGACGTGACTTTTCGAATCAAATGTGGTCGGCGAGGTAAGCCAAAAGTGGTGCATGTCAACAGGCTTTGGCGTTATCACGGTCCAGGACATTTCAGTTGGGACGAAGTGAACTACAGAACAAATGACGCTGCTGAAGACGTGTCACCTGAAAAAGCCAACGTCAAAGAAGAAACTCTACTCAGTTTTGAGAAGGAAAACGGTGACGCTCTTGATGAAGTTACTACCACTGATGTGACTGTTATCGAGGATAGGACATTTCCTGATGAAGCAGATGAACTCCATATGAAGCAGAAGCCAACGAGACGGAGACCAGTATGGAAGAAGATACGTCCAGTAAAATTAAGAGACTTTGTTGAATTGTAATTTTGTGTTTGTTAATTGTTATTGGTTTAATGTAAGTGGCTATTGTTCGGGACGAACAATACTAAGGAGGGGCAGTGTTGCATCAGCAGAGGTCACGTGACTAGTATCACTCCACGTCGTTCTCGAACATTCACGTCCTTTCCTTAAATCTCGGGATCCTTCTAGATATAGTGTAGTCTTGTATATATAAGACGGTCACAAATTGACGGCAACAATGTGTGTAATTGAACGAGTATTGTTGAGTCGAGCGTTTGTTATAGCGCGACTGTTGAAATTAAGTGTATCGCAAAGTTATATGCAGAAAGAATAAACCAGTTTTATTTAAGAAAGGACATGTGTCGCTAAAGTTTCGTCGGAACGAAGTTACGGAAAATTAACAAACGAACGGAGACGTAACAATATAATATTTTGTATACTTTTTGTGACATTTCATTATACATTTCTTTTAGTTTGAAACCAAATTCCTGATAATGATTTGTTTGTTTTGAATTTCGCGCAAAGTTACACGAGGGCTATCTGCGCTAGTCGTCTTTAATTTAGCAGTGAAAGACTAGAGGGAAAGCAGCTAGTCATCACCGCCCACAACCAACTCTTGGGCTACTCTTTTACCAACGAATAGTGGGATTGACCGTCACATTATAACGCTCCCCACGGCTGAAAGAGCAAACATGTTTGGTGTGATGGTGATTCGATCCCGCGACCCTCAGATTGAGAGTCGAGCGCCCTAACCACCTGGCCTTGCCGGGCTCCTGATAATGAAATACCAAGTTAAAATCAACTCTTCCTTAGTTATGTAGTACCAGGCTGTACTACGTGTTTTCCACTCCTTTTAGTTTAGAAGTCATATTTACTAGATATTGTTGTTTTTATATAGTTTTGCGGTTGTAATATAGCATTGATCAAGCAAGTTTCTAACTTTAACTTTCCCTTGGAACTAAGTGGATATTAGGTGCCATTTTATTTGATTCTCTTGCAGTAATAACAACATGCTTTTTAATTAGCACATCGAGTTATTCTTGTCAGCGAATCAAACACTTGCCAAAAACGTTTTATATGAACACAATGGAAACATATGTATTTTAATTTTAATATATTTTGGAGATATTCTCAATAACTTAATATTTTACTATTATGTTTATCACGGATATTATTGAATTTTCATCCTAATTTTGCAAAAGTTGACCAAAGACATAATCGCTTAAAGTGCTCCCTGTAGCTAGTTGATGCACTGGTCCTATTGATTGTAATCTTTTCCCATACGCATGCGCTCTAGAAAGTCGTTTCTTGTTCCGAGAACAAAGGTAGTAGTGTTAGAGTTGAGATATCACTGTTAAGATTTTATTATTGGAATTGCGGTGAGTTTGCATACTTATTTTTTAACCCAAAAAGATGGTTGTTTATCTGTTAGTTTTAGTTCTAATAATTAATAAAAGAAATGCCTACACTATAGTATGATAGTAATAATGCTTATACTATTAGTATTTTATCAATGTTAGGCTTAGTTCATAGTATTATGAATATGAGTTTGTCTAAGCCTAACGTTGATAAAAAAGTTAACAAGTGGTTGAAATGCCAATTTGACCAAACGTGAGATTCTTTACATGTGAGCGTGAGAATAGACCCAGATGCGCCTGTCTCACGCATTTGGTGAGTGTTGGTAGAACTGTAAAGTTCAAATGTAACTTTATAAAGAAGCTATAATTTCATTGTGAAAACGTAATGTAATTGTATAGATCACTGGTTAGGCCTCATATCAATTCCTCATTACTAAGTTGAGATAGGTCCGTAACAACTACAACAACGAAAAAAATCACGTTTACTTGAAATTAAACCCATTATTTAGTAAAGGAAAACTAAAAAGAAAGTCAGAGCAGTTGGAATTTTAATTTTTTTTCTCGAATCTGAAATGTAGCATTTTCAGAATCTGGATTTCATAATTTGGTGGCTGACTATTTAGAAAAAAAAGTGTAGTACTAGTAATTCAGCATGGATTGTTTACAACAAAACTATAAAAAAATTATCATGTGACCAAAAAAGTCTTAAAAAGTATTAGCTAAGAGTTTGGTTATGTGGTAACTTGTTTTCTCTTGCTAAAACAATACCTCCACTGGTGAACTGTATTTTACTAATTTCTAGTAGCCAGTAACAGGATCAAAATTGCAATTTTATATATCATAAGGCTTAGTAGTAAGCCTATTTCATTTTTAAGCATTGCATTCTTAATCTGTCCCATAGGGATTTTCAAGGATTAGAAGTGTATAATAATAGTATTCCAAGGCAGGGAACAAAATATCCAAGTTTGCATCGAACTTTGCTAAGCAAAACAACCCTTGTTGTGAATCAGTTTCCTCTTTGCTTAGCATAATGTGTGAATGATTCATTTCTCTTTGAGACCTCCCACAACATGGTGAAAGTGCCATAATGTTTGTTTGGTATACCAAAGCCAAAGCTAGTGTTCATTTCTTAAAAATTTCTGCCAAACCGTACATACAGTATTTTTACACTTTGTCATGCATGTGTCACATACACTTTGTAACAGTCTGTTCATGACATTTGGAATACACCCTGATGGCACCTGCAGCCTAGCCAAATAGACCAGACTATGTACATAAGTACATGCACTGCACATTTAGCATTGAAATGGTTCGGAATTTTCAGTATGGGTTCTATCCTAATGACCGACCACATGATCATTTTTATTCGTATATAGTTTAATACTGTAACTTATAATACAGTATGTGTAACTTCAGAAAATTTGGCAGACTCTCAGTAAACATTACATGTTGTTTGTACACAAAAAAATCAGTTTTTAATCAAGTATTTTTACTAAATACTTGTCTGGGAATATATTGTCTTTTTTTTACCAGTCTGATTCAAAGTGATTTTCATGTTAAGATTAAAAATACTTTTTTCCTCTTAAAAATATCAAGTATCATTTGTGCAATCTCCAAAACATCCTAACTACATTCAAATGTTTCTTTCAGTAAAACTTTTATCTGTTATTTTCTCTGTGTTAACTCTATACAAGGTTGGTCAATTTGATGGACCTCACTACCATCAAAAGAAAAAAATTGAAATAAATCTAAATTATCATTTTTTTATTTCTAGAATGACTTCAAATTGTAACATGAAACTACATTTGTGTCAGATTAAAAAATAATAATATTATATATGCAATTTCTTCTTTTTGCTAGTTGTCGAAATAA
>NW_013670172.1:19921-34381 GCF_000517525.1 Limulus polyphemus
TGGCCTTTGTAGGAAGTTTTGAGATGGTGACAAAAATAGGTTGTTTTGTTTACAGTTGTGCAGAAATTAACTTTTTTATTAATCAGTTACACTAAATAAGTGTCAGAATGGGACAAAATATTGATTCTAAGATTTTCTTTGATTTACAGTTAACTACTTAGAATTAACATGTACACTTCTCTTAAAAGTTTGTGGTGAAAGTGTATGAATTAGCTAGAGGGTATCCTGTCTTCAGTACAATAACTTAGAAGTACGTTAGTTTGCTCATTATGTTGTACACGAAAAGTTATAAATGCAAGGTAGCACAAACTCTATAACAATCTGAAAATAGTGTTTTGTGGGTTTATCCATGCAAAACCACTGTACTGAAACTACTGAATATTTGTTGATGAAAATAAACATTTTACTTTGTGAAATTTTCAAACAACAAATCTTTATATAAAGTTAATAAACTTTACCATCCTAAAAGTATCAACAATAAAATATTTAAAAAACTAGCTTCAGCTTTAGACGTACATCATATTTAATCTAATTGAATACTTGTTTCATTGTTGAAAGTAAAATTATTTCCAAAAACAAATGTAAGAATACGTGAAATATGACCAACAGTAATGTTAAAAAAATCAGTAACAGAGCTCACTAGATGGATTACTTATTTTAAACATTTTTCTTGTAGCAAAATATGTAATGTCAAAGATTTTACTTTTTTTTTATATGTTTGAAATGTAAAATAGATCTCGAATTTTGAACAGACTTTCTGCAGGCAACAAATTTTAATAAGTTAGTATTATCCCAAAATTCCCCAAATTTCTCATACTTTCCATAAACAAAACAATGTATCCAGCTAGTTCACTATCTGCAAAACACTGTGCATTTTAAGTTCATTTTAAAGACGTTACAGTTGAACTATTCCACAAAGTAGATCGATAATAGTGCACGCTTGTAAATAAAATATTTGTTTTTTGCAAGAATTTTAGAATGAACAACAGAATATACTTATTTTTTTCTAGAGCTGTGAGATTTAATTTGTAATCTAGCACCTGTAAGTAGTGATTACATGAATTATTATTGCATAAACTAATTTATTCGTTGAAATTGCAATTAAATTGGTTACTCAAAATTAGTGTCTCTAATTACTGCCTGTGATTATAATGATCATGAAGAAAATAATCAAATATTAGTAATTCTGATTATTACTGTTGTCAGTTATTCCAACAATAGATTAATTGAAGTTATTATTTATATTTATTTTGATAAAAATAATTGATTAATCAGAATTGTGGCTTCTGATTGTTACTATTTTCACTTATTCCAATTATCCAAGAATAAAAAAAAATTACATTATACTTTCTTGCTCTGTCTTTGTTATGGCAGAGCTAGTAAGGCAACTTGCCACTGTTACTAAGTTTGAACTGCTGACTAAAGTGAGAAAGTATGGGTGAGTTGTATTAACACAAGCACATCCAGCTATTTCTCTGAACAGGGAAGTTCATTACTTATAAACAACATGAAGTGGGACATGTTGCTAAATATAATGAGCTAAGTGCTATTACACTTTGTAGTTGTATGTGGATCATGTACGTTTAAAATTGTTAAAGAACTGGATAGCATTGTTAGAGATTGGTACTTTGAGAAACTGTTACTCAAAAAGGTATACTGATATAGTTCCTGTCTGAGCAGCATACGGTTAATCATCCATTAATGCTTATTATCAATATTTAACATAAGGAAAACTAATAACAGTTTTTATGTAGTGAATTCTATATTTATTTTGTTATGGTTTATTTTGACTAACAGTCTTACCACACTAGTTGTAAATCACACAGAACAAATGCAGCTTACGTTACCTTATTGAATAGCATAAAACTGGCCTTTACAAAATACAAGTCTTACTCTTTTCAGTGTTAACACTAGCATCCCAATATTTTTTAAAATAATGCAGTTATTATACATTACGTGTGTGTGTGTGTGTGTATATATATATATATATATTATTATTATTATTGTTTACATATAATTTTTAAATTTCAGTTATTTTTCCTAAAACATAAAACATAAAAAAAATATATAGAGAACAGTTATGAAGTTATTTTGCACTCATAAGTCATACTTGCAAATTTTGCACAAGGAGTATGTAAATTAATTTTTGTAGGTTTTATACATGCATTTTGAAAAAATTATAAATTACTATACTGATACTTCAAACTTCCACTGTAATTTATCAGGCTTCCTAATTAAGTTGTATTTGGGTCTAAAAAAATCTTATTTTGGATCAGCATATTGCCTTAATAATCACTTTTCAAGCTGTGTAATGGTAATAATGTGTAAGTACCCAACAGTTCCATACAGGAAAATATTAACATTTATTCTACTGTTATGATTGGTATACACAATATATAATAACTGCTAAAAGTGAACTGGAGGACTGTTCCTGTAGACCAATTCATTAACTGTTAGATACTCATGTCTGGTAGCACAGTAAAGTTATGCCCAGTTATTGAAAAGGAAAATACCAAACTTAATTTTGTATTATATTAAATTGAAAACCAAAAAGCATCTGGCTTACTTAGTTAAGCAAATAGAGCTTTTGTTCTGAACAACTAGAGCTGGTTGATTAACTCAATTATTCAATTATCTATGAGTACCAGTTGTTGCCACATAACAGATAAATCAATATTAAGATTAATTCAATTAATATCACAAAAATAACCAACTAGTGTTACCAATTATCACTGTTTTTGATTATTTCACCTGTCCAGCAATCAAAATTGCAATCAAACTGTCAAGAAAACTATCTAAGTTCAGGTTTCCCATTATTATTTTTGATTATTCCAACAATCCATGTATAAAAATATTTCCATTACGTTTATTTGTTGTTAAGCACAAATTTAAACAATGGGCTCTCTGTGCTCTTCTCACAAATGTTTATAATGGCCAAAAGCACTCATTTTGAACTATGCAATTCTGTAAGTCTTCCTAAAGAACACAAGTGCAAATGGCTACCAAAACGTGTGTGTGTGAATAACATGGTGGTTTTCAAACAAAATAGTAGAGATTTATTTATTCATATGCTGACCTTAAATACAAAAAAATAAGAAAATTGACTGTCAGTGATTGATCTCTTGATTGGTTGAATTTGAATGTACAGATTCATATCAGTCAGTTACTTAAGCCTTTTGTATTATCACTGTAACTTAGTTTTCTTCATTTATTTCCACTAACTGAGCCACAAGCTCAAAAGCAATAACAATTATTTTTAGTGCCAAGATAAACCACAGAATGTATTAAAACTTTCATTCACTCTTGTTGTGTTAACTTTCTGCATATAAGCTGTCAACTTTCCCGTGTGGAATGTTTTTCACACTTAAGATAGCTTGCTACAAGTGTTGTGCATATCAATAGAAAGTACACTAAATGTCTCTATAACTAATATGTAACATTTTCAAAAAGTATGGGGAAAATGCAAGTTGGTGAGCCTAACTTTTACAAAAATTTCTAAAAATGTAAGCTTTAAAACCTTATTCTACCATGAGTAAAATGACATCACTCAAAACATAAAAATGGCTGATAGCTAAAATAAGTAAAGCTACCATATGGGATTATTGATAGGAAGAAGGTTGAATACTGTTTTCAAATTTGTTTGGTTCTTTTATAAACTTCATGAATTAAGGTTTTAATGAGTTTTCATTAGTTAAATGTAATTGATTAATTACCAAATTCCACTAATTGCCCAGCTCTATTTGCTGCTTTGTATTTTAATTTTTATAGTTATAACTCAAATTTATTCAACAATTATTCTCATGAAACTTGAATAGTTGGAATAATTGAATATAATAAGAATTGAAGATACTAATTTAGATTAGTTGATTAATTTTGTGACTAATCAATTCAGTTGTAATTTCCATTATTTGACATAACAGCTGTTATTTTATTTCATAAAATGAAGAAATCTGGGTGTGTTTAATATAATATTTTGATCCTCTCATGTTTGTCCTTACTTTAGTTTCATGAAATTTTTCAATATGCTCTTTTTTTGACCTTACATATTAATCAAGTGAATTTTTGAGTTTTTAGCACGAGTTAATTGCCAAGTTCTATCATTAAATGTCTTTATAATAAATTTCATACTTAAATTTTCTATTACCATTATGATTTAAGATACATAAGTAAGCTTAAGATCATACTGATGCTTCACCGTAAATTCTGTGGCATCGTATTGCTTTTTGGGTACTTCAAAAACTAACTGGCTTGTTGACAACCATTAATGATGATGACTATCATCATAATACCAGCAGTAGTGTGTAGGCTTAAAATTCAGGATCTTTAAATCATTGTTTTTCATGAAACAGAGCAACAGAATGTTGAATAATGGTGACAATCTTGATTCCAAAACCACAGCATAAATTTGCTGAATATAGAACATTTTGTACCAAATATCTCTAGTTTTGAAGATATACTTATTTTAATAATATATGGAAGATGTGTAGAAACTTGTAAGATTTCTTTGAAATAAAAGCTTATACAATTAACCTTATTAAATTCTAAGTTTGCATTTCATAATAAAAAAATCTTTTAAGGGTATATATTCATATGTATAAACTGTTCAGTATGTTTAAAATAACAGTATTTTTTGTGCTTTTAGACCAACATGTAAAATACCTAGTTGACAGCCAATATTAAAATATTCATTTTGTGTCAGTAAATTACCTTGTACATGTTTTAATAAACATCTCTGCACTTTATTTTTGTTAGTTTTTTGTGGATCTGACTTTAGTTAATTACTTTAATGTGATATTCAAAGTAGTCTGTATTTTAGTTATCATAGTCTAATTTTTGCATTATAACTACAATTTCCCTTAACAGCCAGCACTACTACCATATGAAAATTAATACTGAAATTAAAATAATGCCATTCATTTGAGTTTTAACATTGTCAGTAGAATCATCCATTAGAGTATATATGTTGTTTGGAGACTTCTGTGATAGTTGTTCAAAGGTAAATTATTAATTTTAAATTTAAGTTTGACAGGAAGGACAAAAAATATTAATTCGTGAGCTGATCCTTTCTTTTCCGTTTTTCTTTGAGATGTAATCAGAAAACTTAACTATAGTATCAGAGAATATTTGTCTCATAGATTAATTAAAGTTAAATAATAAATTTGTAAGATTCTTTAATTTTCTGGCAGATTATACTGTTGTCATGTCGGGGAGATACAGAGATAGTGCCCCTTTGGATTGTAAAGTGTATGTTGGTGAACTTGGAAATAATGGGTCAAAGCACGAGTTGGAAGAAGCCTTTGGATATTATGGTCCTTTGAGAAGCGTTTGGGTGGCAAGAAATCCTCCTGGATTTGCCTTTGTAGAATTTGAAGATCCAAGAGATGCAAGAGATGCCACTCGAGCTTTGGATGGAAAGTAAGTAATGAGAAGTTTTTCTCGTGGGTTTGTTATATTTATATTGTGAAGAAATATGTAAAACATGTTCAAATTTACATTTCTTCACAGCTTTGATGAGTCTTAACCATAAACAATTCACTTATCTATGTTTTTAGAACTTTTCTGCCTATGCCAAGCATAGGTTATTATTTTGTAAGAGAATACAATTAACCGTGTCTTGTTTCTCTCGTGACTTTTTATTTTGTATCCAAAGATTTAATATTACAGGCCTGTGTTCACATCAAATGCCTAGAGGTCATAAAAGAGTGGGTACAATTATTAATAAAGAACAGCATTGAACATAACTAAAGTCAAAGTTTAAGTACCATTGTATATACCAGATTATAAAATATTTAATACATTGTAAAATTGGGTTAAGTAATTTATTGTTTCCCAATTAAATAATTAGATGTAGCTCCTTCAGAGAAGAACAGTGGAATTGAGTGTGAAGGCTATGGACAAGCCATTCGGTCACTTTTGATTCAAAAGTTATTCTTAAACTGATGATGACTTAAGGAGGTCGAAACATTGTTACATGTTTTGTGTTTTAAGTTTGTTTTTAATATCTGCTGTATCTACTCTACATATATATAACTTATAATTCTGGTGAGAATGATATTTTTTGTACTGAGGATCTCTGAAATAAGTTTGCCCCTGAAGAAGAAAGGTCACCTTTTGAAAGTGCTCATGTTATAGAGTTTTATCATTTTGAAATAAGTGAAAATTAGAGCCGGGTGATTAGTGGTATTAGTTAACTGATTAATTTATGGTCTCAGCTAATCAGCAAGTACAACCTGGAATAGAAAAAGTGGGGATGTGCTTACCATCTTAACTTTTTCAACCAGTGTATTATTCTAATTTAGAATTAATTTACATTTGTATTGATATGGTTTTTTATTAAATTTTCTTAATTATTACTTTATCATATATGAAGATATACTTACAAAAAAATAAACAAAATTCTCACAAGGTTTATGGGCATTTTTCACGTGGTAGATGAATCTCTAATGTAGACTATGTACCACCATATGCAGTCAGTCACCATTGTTTGTTTTTCAAGTATGCAGTAATCCCACATTGATCTTCCGTAGATCAAATAAGTTGATAATTAAATAATGAAAACATTTTACTTTCACAATAAGAGTAATAATGTTTTTATTTAAAACTTATCATGATTACAATTACAAATAATTAAGTAGGAAGTTAGGGAATAATTTATGTATGTTGTTTGAATTTATCTGTTTTGATTATTTTATTTGGTGTACAAAATAAATATAAAAAAACTCAAGTTTACAAACATTGCAACTCAGTAAAACAATAGTATAACTATGAACAAGTAAAACATCATTATTATAAACAAAGAATCAAACACCAACAAGATACTTTCATTGAACCTTGAGCAATCTCCAGTCATGCAACTTTGTACTGTTATGTATACTCCTGTGTCTATACAAGCTACTTTAACCTAATTATATTAGGTTAATGATATTTTCATATCCTTGACGTGCAAAATTTCTAAAGGCTTAGCAACCTATGCAATCGAGTGCAAAGGTCATAACTAGAAGATATAATTGTTTGCTTTACTTCTTTATTTACTGTTCTATGTTTTAAGAACTTATTTCAAAATAGCAATAATCTGTATACATATGTAACGTATAATAATTGAAATGTGACTGTATCTTACAACCAAACAAAATTAAATGCTATAAAAATAATGGTTTGTTTGAACAATAACAACTTTATAGACAGTATTTTACATTTAATTTCATACTTTTTCGGGGGGTGGTGGATAAAATATTGATGATGACATTCTAAGAGAAAATGTCACGTGGGTCACACTAGTGGAAATTCCGGATTTTCTAAAATATGGATTATTAGCTGAGATTTTATGCTTTTCTAATTGGTATAACATAAACAAAAAGTAATTTAATAAAATTTTGAATGTAAGACTAAAACCTTGTGTCATGACAGTGGTTTCATTGAGTTGCAATGTTTGTGAACATTTGTTTTTTATTTTGTTCATCAAGTAAAATAAGATCATCATCAAGTCTGATTAGCTAAGTTTGCTGTTTAGTTCTACCATACTCACTAAACACCAAACTTAACTAATATCTTGTAGTTGCCTACCATACTCAATAAACAGCAAACTTAACTAATATCTTGTAGTTGCCTACCATACTCACTAAACAGCAAACTTAACTAATATCTTGTAGTTGCCTACCATACTTAAACTTAACTAATATCTTGTAGTTGGTGTTTAGTGAGTATGGTAGACAACTACAAGATATTAGTTAAGTTTGGTGTTTAGTGACTATGGTAGGCAACCACAAGATATTAGTTAAGTTTGCTGTTTAGTGAGTATGATAGGCAACTACAAGATATTCTTATAACTTTAATTATTTTTATTGAATATTAATTTTGTGTTTTTCATATATAAATAACATACATAAAGAAATTGGTTAACTAGCTACTTAATTATTTCAAATTGCAATCATGATAAGTTTTAAATAAAAACAGTAGCCAAATATGATGAAAAGAAAAAAACAACTCATGAAGACAAAGTATGTTCTATGCAGATCAGAGGTATCATTGGAGAAAAAAGTGATTGTTTTTAAAAATTCAAAGATAAAACTTCCAAGCAGAGACAGTCTGTCAGTGTGTTTTCTGCGTAGGGATCTGGAAATGCTATGGATGGTTTTTCTAAGAAAGTAGCAGACAAAATATTGAAAGTTACAGGACACACCTGACACCAAATCACCAGGAAACACTTATTTGCAAGAGGAAAGACTTTACAAGTTACATCAAGTAGATGTGTATGCATTATTTCTGAACAACTGAATTCAAAGCTTTGACAAGTATAATTTGAAACTACAGTTTGAGGACCCACTCATCCATTGCTTGCAGAAAATCTTGTTTGCTTTATTCAGTGATTTATTAAGCAGACTTGTGACACCACATGCAACTTTGAATTGTTCAAATATTTTGGAATTGAATTTCAAAGACAGAAAAATTCAATTAAAAACGAGAACTTAGTTATTGATTATAAAATTGAGCCTTTCCTTGCAAAGCTTGACAAAAGAAGCCAGCTCTCTTTATATGAATATACAAGAAATTGCTATAAAACTACATTGGAATATATGAAGACCAGGTTCCTACTTCAGGATACAACTTTAAAAACATACAGAAGTAGCAGACATATCTGTCAGAAAAAGTTATTCTTTGGAATCGGTAGAGTACTTTATTGGAAAAGTCAAGCAATTCCTGGCAAAGGATGCACTTTGGGCCAGTACAATGAATTGTCTTCAACAGTAACATCTAATCTACAAGGCTGATCCATTGACTGATGTAGATCTCAGTACTTTATTGGAAAAGTCAAGCTATTCATGGCATGGGATGCACTTTGTGCCAGTACAATGAATTGTCTTCAGCAGTAACATCTCATCTACCAGGCTGATCCACTGACTGATGTAGATCTCAGTGAGACAATAGTCAAGTGTTGGTATAGAATTGGAAAAATGAAACATGAGCTGGGCAACTTTAAATATGATGAACTCTCCAGAGTAATGAAGTCTTTCTTAGTAATACCACACAGCAGTGCAGGTTGTTAAGAAGGTTTACTCGCTTGTTCGCAAAAAAAGGACAGACTTTCAAGGATCAGTGTCAAACTTCAACTTAGAATCACTGCTGAGAAAGAAGATAGGGATGGTACAAAAACCATGTTTCTCCCAAGGATTTGCAGATGATTTTCTAAACAAAGCCAAGAATGCTGCATACAGGGCTCTTAATTAGTAGTACACAGTAATTAGTAAGTATTAAATATAACATAATCAGTAGTGATGCCATTTCTGTTTACATTTTATGCTATTTTCCCCTTGTCCTGTTAGGAATTACTATTTTTCAAAATTTATTGTTAGCAGGTCTGAAATTGGAGTAATTATTTTGGTGTGTGTAATTATCATTGAGTAGAGTTGTGATTGAGGAAACTGAGGTAAAGTTAGAAGAAGAAAGAGACAATACTGAGTAGTGTTACAAATTTAAGGATTGGAAAAGAACATGTGGAAGAAGACAAAGGTATGGGTTATGCATAGAAGGGTGTAGAAAATTATAGAATAAAGAATTTAATAGAGAAGGTGAGAAAAATATAGAATTTTGAGAACCTGGCGATTCATGTTATTGAATGAAAAAGTGGGAAGGGACAAGGAAGGAAAATGTATGTATATAGAAGCAATAGAAATGGTTGTGAATTATGTAATTCAAAGAAAAAAAGAACCAGAACTAGCAATTAAGTGGATGAAGCTATAAAATATGATAGAATCATATGCCAATTACAGTGGAGAAAGGAAGAGGAGGAAATATGAAAATGTACAACTTGAAATTGGAAAGAGAATAAAGGAAAAATGTTTTGAAAGAAGTAAGAGCATACGAGAAAAAATAGCAATAGATAAAGAATGTTAGGACAAGGTTTTGGAAAATATGGCTTCAAAAATTACAGTAGATAGGGTAGGAATAGTCTAATGAAAAAAGGAAATGAGTGGTTTTAACAATAATCTAAAGAATGAAATAAAGAAACAATTTGAAAAAATTTAAGGAATGGCAGAAAACAATAAGATAAGAATATGTTAAAAGAAAAACGGAATTGTAGCAGTTATTTCGGAAAGAAAAGAGTAAGATCTGGGATGAAGTAGAAAATACTAAAACAACTTAGACGTTTTGGAAAGACCTGAATATGGTCAGGAGAATGAGGAACGACAATGGACCAACAGTAAATATGAAATAATTTTAGAAATTAGTAATTGAATTGCAAGAGATGGAATATTTAATGGACAGAAAATGAATTGAATTGCAAGAGATGGAATATTTAATGGACAGAAATGAATTGAATTGCAAGAGATGGAATATTTAATGGACAGAAGATGAATTGAATTGCAAGAGATGGAATATCTAATGGACAGAAGATGAATTGAATTGCAAGAGATGGAATATCTAATGGACAGAAGATGAATTGAATTGCAAGAGATGGAATATTTAATGGACAGAAGATGAATTGCAAGAGATGGAATATTTAATGGACAGAAGATGAATTGAATTGCAAGAGATGGAATATTTAATGGACAGAAAATAAATTTGAAAAGCAATTAAAAAATTTGAAGAAAATAAAAAGTCTAGGATGAGATGATGAGTTTAATGAACTTTATAGGAATTTAACAAAACAATAAGAAAATATTAGAAACTATGAACAAAATACAGGAACCAGCAGGAAGTGTAGTAAAATGGAGAGGGAGCATATATATATATATACCAAATATATAAATTGGGAAGAGCTAGTGTGTGTCATTGCTAAATGTAAGATATAAACAGAATGATGAAAAGCCTTAATGAATGACCAGAAGAAGAGGAAATAATGAAAGCCAAGCAGTATTTCATAAAGGGTGTGTCACTAGAGATATTTATTTTAAACTACTTAACAGAAAACAAAAGGAAAAGAGGAAAATTGTATATATTTTATGCATATTTTGATACTGTTGACATGGAGAAAACAGGAATTTTTGGGAGTGTTAGTGATGACAGAAATAATAAACCAAATCAATAGAAACTAAGAGAGATTGTTTTTTTGACATTGAAAGCAATTAGACAGAGATGGTCATTTACTCTTCACAGTTCTGAATATATTTAGATGACTTAGAAGGTTATAGGATTGTAAAAAATATTAAGTGTTAGGTAAAAAATAGCATGTGCATTTCTGTATGAAGTATGCAGATAATATTGTAATTCAGAGGAAATAAAAGAGCTCACTCAAGATATTTAAAACATATGTGGAGAACAATAAATTTTCTATATAGAAAAATCTAAGATGACAGTTTTTAGAATGGCAGAGAAAGAAAACTGGGTAAGGTCAGTACATAGATGTGGTTAAAAGTGTAAATATCCGATATGTTGGTTTAACAGTAGGTAATTAAACAGATAAAATATGTTGAAGCATAATGAACGGTAAAGGCAACAATAGGTGCAGCTAAAACAACCAGATTATGGATAGAGGTTACATTTTTTTGAAAGTGTGGTAAAATCTGTTATTAACTATGGAGCAGAAGTTTATGGAAGGAAAAAAACAAAAACCACAATCAGAATATGAAATATGGATGTTTGATTTAGACAAAAAACATCCTATTACATTGATTGGTGGAGGTAGGAAGAAATGACAGCTAGTACAATAAAAAAAAGTGTGCATGTGTATGACATAATGAAAGCGAAGGAAGGAAGAAGTTAACCACTACATTATTTTAAAGTAATTGCAAAAGGAGATGGAAACAATACAAGAAATAGGTGGAAATGGGAGTTGAAGAGAGTGGAAATTCTAAAATATATGTGATGATAGCTGAAGGAGAACAAGGAGGTAAAATACTTAGGCATAAGTTACAGAAAATTGTTGATAAATCTGTGTATTTTGACCATTACAAAAATATAAAAGAAGGGGTACAAGTGGAAGTATATATAAAATACAATATTTAAATTCTAGCAAGTATAAAGTTTGGTAATGTACCGAAAAGGACAAAAAGCAATGAAGAAAAATGTAGAGCTTGTAAAAAAAAAGTGAGAAATTGTAAGCGAATAGAACGAAAACTTGCAGATTATACTGAAAATTGGGAGGTACTGGGATATGAAAAATGTTAAAAGAAACAGATAGTGAATATATAAAACATTTATAGGAAGTTAGGACATAAATAATGAGTTGTGTAAGTATTCTATATTCATACATGAAAAGTATTTCAGTAAATTATTGTAATTATAAAAAGCAAGATGTAAGAGCAAACCCTTTCCAAAAGGCCAGAAGAAATTAATTCATGTAATTGGTTGGTTATTTCCAGCTAATGAATCTTGTTTTTTTTTTGTGACTAAGTTTATCTTCATGGAATTTGAGAAGCTTGTGATAAATATTACTAAAATTTGTCAGTGAATTTATGGTCTTTACTGAATCAGTCTGAATGAATGGTGAATTTCATGCTAAGAATAAAAATACTTTTTTCATCTGACAGTTTTGTATTTCATTTGCATAATCTCTAGAACCTTCTGAATGAATTGATGAAATTGTTGTTGTTAAATTTTATACATTATTTCTTCTTTTCTTTCCCCCAACACTTGCTGTAGCAAAATCATCCATAGCAAAAGTAAAGAAAAAATATGAAATAAAATCAAAAATATATCTTTTTGTTTTCTAGAATAACTTGAGATTGTAACAGGTCAATTACAGTTATTTATCCTGAGCAGCCTCGTATTCATGACAGTTTCTCAGTTAATTTTCTTTCATTGCTCTTTGAACTGTGTAAAACTTGTGTAACAGAGTAATAAGTTACCTGGCAAGAGTTTAATACAAGTTATGGTAAACAAAGTATTGAGTTACATCATGTGATGACTGCCTGTGTGCACTCCCCAAGGAGAAATTTTTTCAATTATGTTTTTATAACTAACCTGACAAGTTTATATTATTTTACATCTTAGTTACTTTTTAAAAATACATATATAATAATAAATAAAAAGTATTCATTAATATGTACTTAATCTTGAAACCTTTGCATTCAGATGCATGTTATATTAAGTCTATTTTTTTCTCACTATATTTGGTGACCAAAAATAATTTGAGGAACATCCAAATATGCATTTTAAAACACAAAATATTTCAGACAATATATTAGAATCGCCCAAGCTCTTTGGTGAGTTATTGGTTTTTACTGCTAAAACAAAAGTTTCTGATTTATGTAGTATAGAGTTTATTTCTGTTACTTACACTAAGAATTTAGTCAGTCTAGTTAATTAATTCAATTTTATGCATGAAACTAATTCATAAATTAATTGTATTACCTAGGTGACCTGCTAGATCCTAAGATCTATAAATTTATGAGCAACTATATATCCAAATTATCTAGAACAAGTTGGTAACCTGGTAATTAAATAGAACCTAATTAATATGAAAATCTCAATATGAATTAATAATAGTGGCAAACCCAAACTAGTTCATTCTACAGTTCCTTCACAATAATCATTGTGAATTCAGAACACTTCTTATCTTTAACCCGTGGCCAATTTGTCTTATCGTGAGGGCAAAATCATATTTGTGAATTGAAAAAAATTATAGAGAACTTCTTTTAGTGGATTTCAGATTTTATCTTTGTAAATAGTGGCATAACATTCAATTATTTGTACTAAATTGTATTATTTAATGAAGTTGAAAGAGGAATTTAATGAAAAAAATCCTAAAATATATTTCAGACTAAATAAGCACCCTCTAAGAAGAAATTTTTTTTTCAAAAGTAAAAAAAATGTTCCTGCCACTTCAGCACTGGTCCTGCCATCTATGATTGGTATTTAAACCTTTTTCTAGTTTGTTTTCTTTATAAAACAGCATCATAGCGTGTTAAACCTCGGTTGTAAAACATTTAGCCAATCCTAGTCGAAGTTGTCAATTTCAGTACCATGTTATTCCAATTGCTGTATTTCACGTTTGACAAATCATAGGATGATAAGCAAAGCACGTGACGAAACATTGTTCTCTGGATTTTACAATATAAATGTGGGTGGTGCTTATTATAGTAACTGCAATTTTATGTAGAGGTTGTATTTAGTACTGGCCAATAGTGCTTTTCTTTCAGCGTTAGAAAACTTGCTTCTGGAAAAAAAACTGCATGGGATGTACGTGACTTTTAATATTTTTAAATAGTAGCTTAAGTCATGCTGCATCGTATATCTATTTATATTAATCATTATATTGAAAAATTAACTGAAAATAGATATATTTTTTAAGAAAGAAGTTGATCCACGATTGTTAGGGTTAAGAGCTATTGAGTGGTGAGTGCAAGGTCTTTACATGAATTAGGCTTAGGACTTTGAACTGAAAGTTTGCGATTTTTGATACTCTTTTGCATTTAAATTTGTAGTTTTAAGTTCAATAATTTAGCATACTTTTATATTTAGTTCATAATAATATGATTCAGTATTTAGAATTATAAACTTGTATAATTTGTACGTAATACT
>NW_013670172.1:35305-44382 GCF_000517525.1 Limulus polyphemus
TTATGTGGGACAACTTTTCTGAGACACAATGCACCTAGAAGTTAGTCTATAGATCTACTAGTACATCTAACTGTGTGATGTATGGTTTCTAAAAAATCCTGCTGCATGCTGATACAAACATTATGTGGGACAACTTTTCTGAGACACAATGCACCTAGAAGTTAGTCTATAGATCTTTAGCATATATAATAAAATACAACTGCCAGATGAATACATAATCTTCAAGTACTAGTAGACGTGACTTAAGTATGATCTAGGCCTAATCAATGTATGAACTGCATTGTTTACTATAATACTAATTAACATATTGTGTAAAGATCAGTCATATATTAATATTCAAAAATCTGAGGTGTCCATAGCCTAGAAGTTTAGGTGACACTGTCACACTTGTCACACTGTAGAAGCGGTTAGGGGTATTGGGTTTGCATTAGATTGCGGTTATAGAACTCTCATCATTCAGATGCATTTAAAATTGGTCTAGTCTAATCTGCAAGATTTCAGTAGGTCTATAGAACATCACTGAAGTAATAATAAATTCATATAGACATTGATCTCACTAGGCCTGCTACTTTTTGACTTGTGTTTATGTGCACAATTCACCAACTCCACTCTACATGCTAGTATCTAAAATGTTATGTTCTAGTTTTGAAGCTTTCTTGTGTGTATGGCTGAATAGGAAGACTATTTCCACAAGTAAAAATACGGTATTAGGTCCTAAGTAAAATAACTGGTGAGATTCGCAGTCATTGCTATCACGATTATTATATGTATAGCAACAGGTCAGCTGTGCATCACAAGTTGCGATGCAAACGTGGCCAAATCAAGCCCTGTTTCTACGTATCATAGGAAATATGTTGTTTTTTTGTCCGTTCAACAGGTTTAAGAGTTCTGTATTTTAATCAGGTATTGTCATTGTTACAAGAAGTTTGGTTTACTATTAAATGGTCTCGGCTTATTATTGAAAACATGTTTAAAGTTTTGCTCATATTTTGTGGTCATTGAAAGTAATGATCTGGGACATGATTTAAAAATAAAACAGCATTCTGTGAAATATATAATTTGTAGACTTAAATAATTCTAAAACGTTTTCCTGGTGGCTCTTATTTTAAATGTGTTCAGGAGCTTACATGTTGGTTTGATGTTTTTCTTGACATATCTTATTGTGAGACAGGTTAGTCGTACGCGTATTTTGTTTCTTCTCTTACAGCTGAAAGTAAGGTCATAATTTCATAACCCTTTTTAAACAAACTGTACAGGTCACTTTGTGGACGCCGAGTGAGAGTTGAGATGTCTAGTGGTAAATCTAGACACAGTCAATATAGAGGACCTCTTTCAAGATCTTTCAACCCAGAAGATCGTTGCTATGATTGTGGAGAGCGTGGCCATTATGCTAGAGACTGCCGTAAAGTAAGCAGACGATATAGGTCCAGGTAAGGAGTAAAAGCAAGGATTTGACAGTAGTATGTTAATACAAAAAGTGTGTTATTTAGTATTAGCGGTGTTTTTTATTTTAATTCGTAATGTACATATACTGTACATAGTTCACTTTTATGGTTTTCTACATACTACTGTATATGCATGCTAAAAATAAGAAATATGTATTATGTGAATTTTATTTGCTCACAGTTCAGTCCTTTTGAAAAAGAAGAATGTTAAACTTTATTATTTATCCAAGCTTACGTACTGTCAAGCTTGAGTAACATTTATTTTTCTAACCATATTTTTGTAGGCTAAGGCATCATCAGTCTGGTTAAAATCAACTCTTTGCAACGAGCAGCTATAGTTGATGCATCACTGGCACCTGTCAAGTGATCTGCAACAACATGTCAACATTCTGCTAGTTTGTCTGCATTATCAGCTCAACACATGTCACACAATTTTGTGTTGGCAGCTAGAATATACCAGTGAGATATGATCAGAATATACCAGTGAGATATTGATCAGAATATACCAGTGAGATATTGATCATCTGATTCGCCTGAGCAGCACTGCTTGCTTCAGTTTTCTGCGGGTTGTGGTCAACCTTTTTCCTCATCAGTGTTTATTACATCTGTATCACTGTCTGTGGTCTACTTTGATCAACAGACTTCCAAGGTTAACTCAGCTGTCCTGACATTTCCTCCAAACATCACCTATATGGCATTATTAGGTTATTACTTTTTTTTTGTTGGTTTGATCAACTATACCAAAAAGGTAATTTTGCTCAAAAACAGTAATGTATTAAATCATTCTTGAATTGGAAATGTTATTACTTTTTTAAAAATACAAGCCTAATTTAAAAAAAAAGTACATTAGAAAAATATAATTCACCCTGGTTTTTCGTGAATTTTGTGGGCTTATTGATTTTGAGGAAATGTTGGGATGTTACAACTCAAGGTAAGTTGCAGAATGCTTACAGAAATTAAAAGTGACAAGTTGTAGCACAGTAAAAACACATTCAAATCTAAAAATAATTCCCCTTTCGATAGGCATTTTTTAGATTTTCTTGTATGAAGAATAAAATTTCAGTGAAACTAAAGTAATTGAATGTGATAATAATGTATGTGAAGAAATTCCAAATTGTGGACACAGGTCATCTCGTATAATAGTTTAATCATGGACACATAATTGGATAAAATCAATATCCAATCTAATACTTAACAAATGATATGCATACTTGTTTTACACTCGTAGAATCATTTGTTAAAATCTGTTCCTCGGGAAGAAATGAAAAAAAAACCATACTGTTGAACATCTATTTACAGAATGGAATATACCCTAACTTCCATACTATTTCATTTGAGAATTTGAATTAATATACTTTGTAATTTTACAAGAAGAAACAATTACATTAAAGGAACTTCATTTTATCTTAACAACTGTACCAGATGCTGCACTAAAACAAAGCAAATATAAGTGCAACTTACAGTGATACTTGTTATGAAAGACTTTTCTTGCTATGGAATATTGAGTCTTGGTGCTGCCTTAAGAAATGAAATGCTGAAATCATAATTAAGAATGGAAAAAATATAACTTTTAACAAAGTATTCTTCAGTTTCTTTAATAATTTCCTGTTTATGCATGAGACATTATTTATTAAGTAGTTGGTTTTATTTCTTTTGTAAATGAATAATAATAATAATACAATTATAAATGCATTGTGTTCCTTAAGACAGAGTATATGGAGGGTTAGCATCCTAAATTGCAAGACTTACAGTAGCATTTCTTTTAGTCAGCTAGTATAAAATACAACTTATAAACAATTAACATCTCAGCACTGTATCTGGTATTTTTACTTATATGTGAGTGTATGCTTATGCGTTAAACAATAAGATGTTGTCTGGAGAGTTTTGTGTGACTTTGACATGTATCTTCGTGCTTAAAACAGTCTGTTTATTCAAGTACCACCGTATTCCATTTAATTTTTTGTTAAGTGATTGTACTTTAAAGGAATAGGACTTGAATAAGCCAGAAAAAAAGAAAAAAAAGTATTAAGATACACCGTGTTACCGAAAGTAGTGAGACATTGACTCCTCCTGCTGTTCTTATTCATTTTGAACTTGCATGTGAATCTCCTGGTGCACTGCAACAACCAGCTAACTGGAAATAATATGGCTTAAGGACAGCAACTCTCAGACCATCAAAGAGTAGTGGCTATTGGATGTAGCATTAATGATATGAGGGTCAAATATATTTCAGCCCATTTATGTATACCCAAATTTAACGTGAATAATATTCTGAAGAAATAGAAAACCACTTGATGTATTAATGTAGAGAATGAGCTTACTTACTCCAAATCAATCATACCTTGATTCTAAGCAGACATTGAAACATGGCATTAAAGCTGCCACATAGGACTTGTTTGAAAATTTAGCACTGAAGCCAGTGTTTCTATTATGTACATGGAGCCAAATAGTGCTGAATTTCACAAGGAAGCTACAGTCCATAGGTGGGTGGTCACAGCTGTAAATAAAGTACGATGTCATCATGTTTTTATATTGAAATTGAGGTAAAGAGCAGAAAACCATAACATAGGAGGTGAACTCTGCTGCTTTTTATTTATTTTGGATAGATAAGTCTCAGTTTAAAAGATGTCCAAAGCAATTTCCAGGTAAGTCTTAGTTCTCCCATCTCTGAAGAGTGATGAATATAGTGTGAGCCTGTTAAACAATGTGTCAGCTTGAACTTGTTCTATTGGTAATCATTGACATACTCAAGACTGGATGGGCGAGATCGAGTATGTCGAGACCAAGATGGAGAACAATATGTTTTTATGTGACCAAAAATTTAAAAAGTAAACTTATTGTTGTAACTCTTGTTCTTATTAGAAAATGTTATTGAGATTGAGGTTAGTCACATAAAAAATAAATTGATCTCGGTCTTGGTCTCGTCCACCCATTCTTTATTACATCTCTACTGATAATAGTTAAGGAAGTCATGGATACCTTATCATAGTATGAGATCCTGCATAATGCTGTACTGTCTGCAGGGTGGAAATTTATGGGAAAGGAATATATATGATAATACTTTGAAGTCTTATCTTTTAAATTGATGAGAGCCTTTTATCATAGACACAAAACAAACAATATAATGGAGTACTCCATTATGCCGGTTGTTTTTTTGTCTATCGTGAACAGCTGTTGTCAGTCTAAGTCTTAATGGTCCAAATAAACTTTTGAGGTGCTTTCTGAATTTTGATTTCGTTGAAGTATGTGTAGCTGAGGCATTTTTTGTATTTTTATCTGATTACCATTCCATACCTCACAAGATGTTCAGCATTGTTCAAGAAAAATAACCTAAGACTAGATTAAGGTCAGAGGCCCATTTGAAATGATGCCTGAGGAAAATAATAGACCAGAGAATCTTGCTACACAATAACCTGCTTTCCAAGAGGAGTGATGGTCTAGTCTTTTGGTGTGCAAACTGTGGGGGCAGAAAGTTAGTAGGGGGGGTGCACAGTTATGGCTATAGAAGTATATAAATTATATCTGAAATTACAAACTTGAAGGCAACACACTCAAGAAATTGCATGTCTCTCACGAAACAATACGTAAACATCTAAAGAATATGGGAAAACTCCATAAAGAAGGTGTTTGGGTGCATCACAAACTTTTCGACGATCATCGTTTCCAACGTGTGAATGTTGCTTTGTCTCCTCTGAAGTTTGTAAATAAACAAATTTTAAAAACTGCTTTACAAATATTACTAATGTTAACTAATATAGTATTAATAAACATATATTCAGTATATACACAAATAGGTTAGGGTGGGGAGCTGTGCTAGCATGCAGGCTGCAAAAAGAACAAGTAGAGGTTAATTCCATGTTGAAAACTAAATATAAAAAGAGGCTACATAATTAAAACATTGTGTATTTCTCTCTCTTTCTTTTCAGCATAGAATTGTTGTATATACAAACAGATTTGTACCAATGAGCAAAAGTCTTCTCACTTTATTCATAAGGAATCTAATACATTTGTTTCAGGATAGTAGTTTTTGGCTTACCTAATTAAACCTAACCTGTTTAGTTAATATTGCCCCTCACTTACCTAATTAAACCTAACCTGTTTAGTTAATATTGCCCCCACCTACCTAATTAAACCTAACATGTGTAGTTAATATTGCCCCCCACTACCTAATTAAACCTAACCTATTTAGTTAATATTGCCCCCCGTGTCTAATTAAACCTACATTGTATGTGTTGTTTTGTGTGTTATTTTTGCCACTGTCTTAAGAGGAGATTCAGTTAATTCAGCATGAAATAGCTTTTTACAATGTTTACACATCACAAGTGCAACATTTAAAAATTTGATTTTATGAGAAGCATTCAAAAATCCAGGCAGCAATAGCCCTTTTTTTAATCGGGGCGCATTAGATATGGTAAACTGGCAGCAATAATTATCATAATGTTTATAAGTTGATATGGGAATGTAGCCTTCAATCATGGCTACATTCCATGCAAAAATCAATTTAAGTGTTGATTGAATGGCTGAGATATTGTGAGATTTTAGTTACACATTAGTTTTGGACATTAGTGTCAATATAGTAGTTTGTGTAAAACATGGTTGAAAAATTGATATTGTGTTTCTTGATGATGGCCCAGAAGTAAACAAACAGAAGAAATCATTAAATGAAGAACAACTTGAGAGTTCTGTAACTTTATAAAGCACTTACTTGGTTTCCGTTTCTACTGCTTCTGTTGGTAAACTAAACACTAAACCAAAAACTAAAAGTGCATGAGTACCAGGAGGATTATTTAAAAGTTGGTTTCCCTCACAGAGTTGTAAATAACAAGAAACAACTGCAATACATTATTTGTTCACACTCTGGCTAATGACAACATGAATCTGAATAAACTTACAAATGCCCTGATGTGGATAAAACCAATTAACAAGTGAAACAATTGACTGAACAAAGCAGCTTGCTTGAAAAGCAGGCCACTGTTCCATCAAAAGAGATGAAAGCTTCTTCAGAAGCATTTTACTAGATTGGAAAAGGCACGAAGCCACAAATTGTGGAAGAAATATTTATTCTTCCTGCTGCTATAAAAATGCATCAAGAGAAGTATGATGAGACACTGTCAGTAGGCATACATATGGATTCTCTTCTGACATAAAAAGCAATTGATAACATACATCCAGAACAGTCTTTATGAAACCACAGATGTTACAAATTTAGCTCAGCTTCTGTTATTTATGAAATACTGTCACAAAGAAGAAGTGTGTGTAGAGTTTCTCTTTTACCAGCTGCAGAGGAAGCTGTCTCCTCTCTTGTTGATGAGTTTTTCACCATATACAATCTGTTTTGGATTAATTGGTTGGGTGTGTGCATTGATGGGGCAGTTGTATTTATGGGAAACAAGAAAGATAAATAAATGCTCTTGTTTTAGGTCCAACACTTACACATTGCATCATACACAGAGAAGCAATAAGTTCAAAGATATTGTAGCTCGAAGCAAACAGAGCTACAAGATGCTGGGAGGGTTGTGAACTTTGTTAAATCAAGAGCTTTTAACAGCGAGTGGAGATATGGGATCCAACTACGATAAGCTCTTGCTGCATACGGAGATGTGCTGATGTACTCAGTTGCACTACACTTCTGAAAAATAAACTTTGTATTTATTTTTAAAACTTCAACCCCAAACTTGCAGTACATTTTATGGATGAAAAGTGACTTCTTGTATTGTGCTACGCGGCTGATGTTTTTCATAAACTCTGTGACCTTAATTTGTCACTGCAAGGTCAGAATAGTGATGTATTGCAGCTGAGTGACAAAATGTTTGTATTTTGCAAAAAACTTGTACTGTGAAAAAACCAGTGAGACTTTTCCTTGCCTTAGTGAATTCTTTGAATAAAATGAGTTGAATCATCGTCTTATTTGTGACCTTGCTTCTATTTATTGTGAAAAACTTTAGTGTCAATTTGCAAAATAACTCCCAAGAATCTGGAATCCACTTAATGGCAGCATAACTTCTTATCTGCCAGTGGCAGCTCAAGACAAGCTCATAGAATTATTCAGGCAGAATTCAATTCAAAACATCTTGAGAACTTTGGGATGCTAATTCCCAAAGAATACCTTGACCTGTCAAGAAAAGCATGCTTTTGCCATTCACATCAACATACCTGTGCAAGACAACATTTTCTGTTCTGATAGCAATCAAAACAAAATGGTGAAAGGGGGGATCTCCAAGTTGCTGGGTAAACATTCACTAAAGAATGGACCTCATCTTATCCCACTATCAAGTCCATTCTTCACTCTAAATTGGTGAGTAAACTGAAGCTGTTTGCCTTAAGCTATGTACCATTTTAAAACTTGTTTTATTTTTATACATGGTGTGCCCCACTGGTCTAGTCCACCAGATGTGAACTACTCATTGGTGATAGTTGTTATAAGGAGTCTTAGCTATCACTAATTCCATCTAATTTGAGGGTTCAAGTGGAAAAGATATGGCACTAAGGCGTGCTCTGACAGTACTTTTATTTTAAGATGGTTAATACGTTCCATAAATTTTGTATAAGTCTGATCTAACTGTAGATGATGAAAGTATATTTATATGAGTAACAAAATGTTTTTTTTAAATTATATTAACATCGTGGGATACATCTGAAACTTATATAGAACTAACTTTTGAGACTGTTAATTTGTATATGAAGTCTCATTCATAAATTTTCAAATATTCTACTGTTATCTTATGTAACTAATATGAATATCACTGTTTAATATCAATTATTAAAACTTTCTAGCCCTGATTGCTTAAAATGTAACCATCCTGAGATTAAAAAAATCACTATAACTCAACTTCACAGAGTGATACGAAAGTAATCAAACTGATCAAAGTCACTGCTTTTATTATCAAAGTCAAACCAGCAAAGTCCTTGGTTTGGGGAAATTGATAGTAAGTCGGAGAACAGCATAACACTAACGAGTAAGCCACTTTTACGGTAAAATTAAAATTAATTAAAATTTCACTCCTGTCCAAAGTAGCTAAAATATACTTAAGTAAATAATCTGTCCCCAGTGAGTGGTATCCACTTCAGTGGATATTGCAACTGCCCAACAAACTGCATTATTTGGGGGAAAATGTTGATAAATTTCTACTTCTAAAAAAAAAGAATTTGAAAGTTTAAATAGTTTCTTGGCTTAAACACTAAGGTATCTGCAAACAACTCTTCAGTAGCTGGTTTTTTTCAGCTTTTAAAGTTCTAAATGAGTGAACAAAGTCATTGTCAACAGCAGTGGAGCTTGGTGTTTTCACCTGTATACTTCCTCGGTATCTCTAATTAGAGGTCCCTCCATGGGTGGTTGATGGTGTGGTTCACTCTCCACCATTTGCCAAGATTTATGATTTTACAAAGAATATACATTATTGTTCAGCGTTCATTATTTTGTTGAAAATGATTTATTGTAATTACACATTCTTTATAGATGTTTTTTAAAATTGTTTTTATAATATACCTAGAGCACTGGATACTTTATAATATACCTAGAGCACTGGATACTTTATAATATACCTAGAGCACTGGATACTTTATAATATACGTAGAGCACTGGATACTTTATAATATACGTAGAGCACTGGATACTTTATAATATACCTAGAG
>NW_013670172.1:45314-63240 GCF_000517525.1 Limulus polyphemus
ATATACCTAGAGCACTGGATACTTTATAATATACCTAGAGCACTGGATACTTTATAATATACCTAGAGCACTGGATACTATTTGCAGATTTTATGCCATTTTGTTTTATTTTTTCAAGTTGAAACTACAGTATGTAAAAGTAATGGAAACTACAATGTGTACCATTTTGTTTAAACTGTTTATCGTAATGGGTTCGAATCCCTGTCCCACCAAACATGCTCCATGGGGTCGTTATAATGTGACGGTCAATCCCACTATTCGATGGTAAATTATTAGCCCAATGAGCATCTGTATGATGAGCTTGAAAGATACATTTTCCATCAGAATCTTCTGCTTTCCTCATTCTATGAATTGCGTATAGTATTAATGAATAAATAAGTTATACTCCCTCAGGACATCTTGTAGCACCTTGTGGATTCTGTGTCACATTAAGGCATGTCTGTTACTCTTGTATAAGGTGGCCCAACCTGTTATTAAGTATAGGTCCAAGTAAAGTACCCAGCCAGTGTAGTTTGGGTTCTACTTAGCATGCAAGTCAAGTAAGACTGTCACAAAATGACAAATTTAATACTGACTAGCAGAATTTCTGGTATTTGTATAGTCAGTTACGAGTGCATGATAGCATACTGTATCATAATTATGAGGGCCTAGCATGGCCAGGTGGTTAGGGAGCTTGACTCGCAATCTGAGGGTCGCGAGTTCCAAGCATGCTCACCCTTTCAACTGTGGGAACGTTATAAAGTGATGGTCAATCCCACTATTCGTTGGCAAAAGAGTAGCCTGAGAGTTGACAGTAAGTGTTGATGACTAGCTGCCTTCCCTCTAGTCTTTCACTGCTAAATTAGGGATGGCTAGCGCAGATATTCCCCGTGTAGCTTTGTACAAAATTCAAAACAAAACAAACTATTTTTCATAATATAAATATTATTATACATATATCTAATCATCTATGTTGTTAAATGAATCTAAATTGACCTCACTATTATCTTGACTATACCTCGCTGATGATTTCTGTTATCTTTCTCTAGTGCTTCATGTTAGAATCCAGTCTTCATTGTTAGGGACATGTAATTTCTGGGCTGCATCAATGTGGGGTACAGTTCTAAGTCTTGATATATGCCACGCTTTGTATACCAGAAAGAAATGGGTAAAATTATTACTAAAATATGGTTTTGTAGATCATATTTATCATACTTGTATATCAATTTTAAACAACATTTTTAAATGGGTTGAGTTCAATAAGTTCAGCATATAAAGTTTAAGTTTAATATTGAAGTAGTCACATCAAATTTCAGTGAATAATTAATAAACTTAGAAGTGGAAGTACAGAAGTTATATTTAACAAATTATCTTAGCACTAAGCCATCTTTAATGGAATTTTTTGAGTGACCTGATAAGCAATGAATTAGTCTCTGCTATTGTAAGTTATCTCTGTCAGTGGATGTATCATGGAAACTGTTGGCATTTATTCATCATAAAAGGTTGTTATAACAGTTTTAAAAGGTTTCAAAACTTTCACAACATCCTCTTTAATGGATAGATCTTTTGACATATCTTTCTTACTTTTTAGGATTTCTTTCTCTATAAATGTTGTAAAAATTGCAGATTGTCGTTCCAAGTAAAGAGACAACATCTCAAACTAGAATTCCACCTGAATCAGTTTGTCCTGAAGAAGCTCAAGTATAATATGATGAGGGGGCAATAGAAGAAACACCTTTCATTTCAGTGTCAAGCTTGTTCTTTTCCTTTTGTTACAGCTCTGGAATTACTACTTTACTAAAGTGGTTCTTAGAAGGGATCTCGTATCTTGGTTCCAAATCCTTATGTATGTAGTCCTAAAGCCAGGACTATCTACCACTTAAAATGATCCCTTATCCTTAATCATAAAGAGTCCTGCAGCTCTTATCTCATTTGCCCTTGGACTGTTTGGGTTTAATTTCATTTTAAGTGTTCCTGGAGTTTTGGCTGAATAACACTGTACCATTTGGTGCTTACAGAAAGTGAAGCTGGTAAGACTTTACCTTAAATTGTCTTCATTTTTGGTAATTCAATACCATGTTTTCTTCTCAGGTGTGTGGCCATGTTTGATGTTCCTGTTTATAACTGGCCTCCACTTTACAAATTGTACAGGTTTTAAATCTAATCAGTTTTTCTTCCTCTGTTTTGATCCAAAACTTCAAACCCCAAATATTTCCAAACAGCTGATTTGTATGAGGAAAGTGCTTCCTCTATTATTACACTTCATGAGCCACCTGTTGTTGACACAGCATATGATAGTTTGGTTTGCTGTTTATTGAATAACTTAATGTGCTGTATTCATGACGAACAGAATTTCCAAGCCAAGTTATTGAAAATAATGAAATCTATATTTAGAATTGTTTCATACTGTTCACACATTTGCGTGGAATAGTAAATTTGTAATTTATTTTATTTAAAGCATTTGTTTTCGTATAAAATAAAATGACATTCAGAAAAAAGGAAACTGAAACCAAACTACAGCACAAACTTGATTGAACTGTTGACCAGTGAACATCAATGAATCATTACAGCACTAGTATCTTTCAAGTTTTGTAATGCCTTATCAGGAATGCTTTCATTCCAGTTCATTGAAAAAGGTGCTGCACCACTCTGGTCTAACCAATCAACTTTCTAAGGTTGAATTTTCTGCCTTGTGAACTCTATTGGTTTGGATGTTCTTCACTTGTTGTGAACTCACTTGGTTTGGATGTTCTTCACTTGTGCTACTTTAAGAACCAGAAGTCAACAACACAAGTTTACTAGATGAAACTGCTTATGAATTTTATTGCTCTTAACATTTCTCTCTCCACTTCGAACAACTCCAGATTTATCACGATCAATAAACTCTTACACTTGTAGAGGTAGGTTTACTGGTACTTCATGTATCACTTGGTTTACATGCGAGATTTTGAGTTGCTGTTGAGAAATACATCATCAGTAAAGTTCTGCTTTTAATCATTCTAACTGCAATCCCACTTATTAGTATTAATGGTGTTGGCCTTGTACGTAATAATACATTTCTTTTTCTCTGTGTTTCAATAATATAAAAGGTTTTTAGTATCCTCTCACTTTTTTTTTCTGAGTTAGAGATGCAAAGATTTTTGCTGAATACTTTTGAACTTTGAGGTATAAAAATAATGATGCTTAGATATGCATGAGTCAGGATAAGCAGATAAGCATCATGTTTGATGTGTTGGTAATATAAAAAAACAAAAGGTAAGGTTGTAAGTTGCAATAAAAATTGACCTCTCGTATATTGATGATTGGTTCATTAGGATTAGAATATATGAGCTAATGCTGTAGAGATAAAACCTGTGTGTGTATTGGGTGTGATTCACAAGAGAGAGACAAAACTATTACATGGGAAGAATAAAATGTAATTAGAAGGGTATTAAGATGATTCCTTGGATGAATTTATATTAGTTTTTCTCTTGATTACTAGTTGTAATATTTAATTTAAACATTTCATGTTGCGTGGGATGGAATGTTAAGCTAAGGATACATATTTTACTTGTTATTCCCTATGGTTCTGTTGTAGGAATGTGTTTGAACTTACTGTTTCTTTGTTTTTGTATTTTTAATATACATTTTTGTTATAAGGAACAACTGGCTTCAAATGGAGAATGCTAGTTTTAGATATGAGATGTTGTGGGCTTGAACAACCTTATCTACACTACTTATATATGTGAGGATTGCTAAGCATAAATAAAACTGATATGTTGTTCAGTCCTAGTTCTACAGATACCTAAGGTATACCTCACACACAAACTGTAGTTTCATTTGTTCAGTGCTCTTTCTTTAAATACAATCCAAGGTAAGGAGATGCTGTCTTCCTTTTAGATCTTGAAACTAACAAATAGTTGTAATGTGTTATCTTGTATGAATTGCCAGCCAGGTTTGAACCTGGGCATGTAATTAGCACTATGTAATAGCATTATAAATCTACATCTTGAGTTAGCCTAATTGGTTTAGTACCTATCTACAATCATGGCAGTTCAAGTTTGATTATAATAGAGAAAATATATATATATACTCCCTATAATTCATGACAAATCAACCAGTTACTTGATTATTTAATAAAAATAACCTATAAATCAAATTGTTGAATATTGGTTGAAAACTTTATACTTCTGTCATATACTTAAGTTTTGTTTGGAGAAAAACAGATGTAATAATGACAAAATTATGTAGACTTGGAGGACCCTAAACCACTGAAAATTTAAATTTATCAGTGAATATACAGGGTGTTCCAGAAATCTGGACCCACAGGTAAAAATATACAATTTATTTATTCAAATTGCATTCCATTGACACATATCAGTTCTTGGTATACTGTACCATCTTTCCTGAAATATGTACGACTAACATTAGAAATGTGTTTTGTTTAACTTTAAGAATATATTGTCTATTTTCTCTATGGGTCCAGACTTCTGGGACAAATATAAAATCATCCTCTGAATTAAACACAGATAAGTTATACTAGAAGGTGGAAAACCTCCATTGGAATATAGTGCTCTGAATAGAATCTTCATGGTATCGTTGTGCATGTCATTACTGAAGCTAATAGCACTTGTAACCTTAAAACAACGTATTGTTCAAGCAAAAATATCTTACTTGATCGACATGTTGATCGATTGGTAGTTTATGGATCATGGAGTCTCCGTAACTTACATTTGTAATTACTGGCTTTTTTTGTTTCCATATTTGCATTAGATATGCTTAAGTGTAGATGTGGTAACCTCAAGACATTAGTTTGTCCTACACCTTTTAGTAGTGTGAAATTGTGGTTTGAAACCATGTTGTTTTACTCTTGTCAGAGCTTTATTTAATTCATAAGGTTATGGCAGGAAAATTGATTACTGAATTAATAGTTTTTGGACTTTATGTATGTAATTTTGTCTTTAAATATTTTATAATTATTGGAAGATGTAGATTGTGTTGTTTGACTAAAGTTACAAATGATGTAAATGTTTAAGGTATTGTATTTTTATCTACTTTCAAAGTTACATTTGAATTAGTTATCTAAAGAAAAATAAACACAAATTACAGAGTTCTGTAAGTATAGAACATCAGTCTTTGGAAAATGAGTAATTTGTTCTTCCCAAAAACAGCCAGTCCTTTGGTAAGTGATAGGAAACTTTGTTTAAATAAATGTATGCGTTGTCCAGAAAGGCAATAAAGGTAAGCAGTGTAGATTTAATTTTGTTTTCCATTTCTTTACTGAATTAATTTTTAGATTCTTTGATCTTTAATATTGTATTTTAGGTCTCGTTCTCGCCGTACACGTTCTAGAAGCCACTCCCGTGGTCGTTCGGTAAGCCGCAGTCGATCTAGATCACGCAGCAGAAGTCCAGTAGCCAAACCCAGCAGAAGTCGTAGTGGTAGCAGAAAGCGTAGTGTATCCCGAAGCAGATCTGGCTCACGTAACCGGTGAGTGAGGAGTAAACCCCAGATTATAAATTGAGAAGTGTTTTTTTTTTCATTCTGTATGAGTTTTTATATTTAAAAAAAAGTGTGAAATGTTCTATCTTTTTTGTATTCCTTGTTGTTAAATAGTTGGGGGCATCCTGAGATATACATTAAAATAATCAAATGGTTAAAATAGGATGTTGTGAAAAGAAACACTAGACGAGTCTAGGATTAGTAAAACAAGTTTTCCACATCTTTCTGCAGTGTGATAATATGAAACTAATCCTAGATTCTTCTAGTAAAACAAGTTTTCCACATCTTTCTGCAGTGTGATAATATGAAACTAATCCTAGATTCTTCTAGTAAAACAAGTTTTCCACATCTTTCTGCAGTGTGATAATATGAAATTTGAAACACTAGAAGAATCTAGGATTAGTTTCATATTATCACACTGCAGAAAGATGTGGAAAACTTGTTTTATTTGAAACACTAGAAGAATGTAGGATTAGTTTCATACTATCACACTGCAGAAAGATGTGGAAAACTTGTTTTATTTGCCTTGTTTCAGGCATATATTGTTCATCAGGCTTAGTTACTAATAGTGTAACATAGAAAATGAATTTGGGCAGCAGTAATTGAGTGCAAGTGAAGCAAGTTTTCACTATGCAAACACTTGCCAAGAATTTGAGCTGGGGGTTGTAGGGGGTCACTTGAAACAAAAAAAAACTAATATATTATTTTAATCAAAGGAACTAATAGGTAAATATTGATATATTTATTTGGGTTTTGGAATAAGATAAAATGCCAAGAGATGTGATGGAAAGGAAAAAATTAAGCAAAGTGTGCATTTTTTTATTTCAGTTTTTATTGTTTTGATATCTGGTTTTTTTTCATGACATGATTTTTAGAATTTGGGTGGCAAAAATTTTGCATCCAAAAGTGGTAACTGCCCCCCAAATTTAGCTTGTATGACCTCCGAGCTAATGGCTAATAATCCACAATATATATATAGAACATTTGGACTTTGTACATAAATACACATAATTAAAAATTGAGCTGATAAGGAGAACAGAATGTGAGGAAAGTATACAGAGTAACATATGTGATGTAGAATGTTGCTGGATTTGTCATACAACAATAACTAAACAGACCTAGCAGATCTTGGACAAAAATATTTAGAAAGAAACTACAAAGTTTTGTAAATAAATAAATGGTATAATCTAATAGAGATAATTAAGATATACACTAAAACTGATATATTTTCCACAGAGAATTTATGGAAAAAGTGGTGTTGATTGCCCAGGAAGACCGCATTTGGCCTTTTCATAAACAATTCACGGTCCTTCAGCCACGTATGGTTATTTCTTTTTTCTCTGGCACCATGCTATGGCTCACTCTTATTATGTTTGGTACTGCAACCTTTTACATATGTGGAAGAAGTATGATGTTGACAATTTGTGGTTATGACGACCCTTATAATCACAATCATACATATATTTTATTTTGTTTCATAATCTGCCTATCCAAGGCACTTCCCCTGGATCTTTTTAGCTTGGGAGGACCACAATTGTTGATCACAATCATACATATATTTTATTTTGTTTCATAATCTGCCTATCCAAGGCACTTCCCCTGGATCTTTTTAGCTTGGGAGGACCACACTTGTTGATCACAATCATACATATATTTTATTTTGTTTCATAATCTGCCTATCCAAGGCACTTCCCCTGGATGTTTTTAGCTTGGGAGGACCACACTTGTTGATCACAATATCTTATGTAAGGTGTTTTCACTGGATGGACCACACTTGACGTACTCCGATGTAACCCAAAGCACGACCCTTGGCTATACGGGTTCCTTGTCACTTCCACATTAGACTTTAAGTGTTTGTCAATGCCATGCTGTTTCAAGACATGGTTATACAACACTTTTGCACTGATTCAGTGTTGTATATCTCATTGGTGCATGTAATTTAGGTTGTGTTAATTACTGGGCAAAGAGCATACCTGTTCCAGAAGTAGTACTATACCCCTTAGGTGTGTTTTCTTTTCATGTTCTTGTACATCTGTTTTTCCAGTGCAGTCACTTTCCACTTGATTGGATATTGATGTGCATTCACTGGCCCCTCCACCTTTGCAACATGGGATTCTAGCTCTGGGTGAGAGGAGTTAATACCATTTCAGAAGTTAACATTTTCTTACACTGAAAATGTATTTCTGATACTCACCCACTTCCCACCCTTCCTCCCCACTGATATGCCTGTGTTTCTGGTTTGTATCTGCCAATTCTTGAAAGTGAGGATTGTTTTGGAATAGTAGAGAGAGTTAGATGTGCTAATATAGATGGCACAGTATGATTGGTGGATGGTAGTCACATGATCAGCACATGTTCTCAAATGGTGCAAACTGATGGAGTATACAGCATTGTTAGTAAAAAAATTTAGCAATGCCTAGAGGGCAGTCCAAGATCAAGATAGCTTTGGGTGGGAAAGGTAAGTAGCTATTGGAAATATGTTTTAAGTGTCAGAATATGTTAAAGATGATTACCAATCACTTTCATTTGTTTCTCTATCCAACAAGCCCAAAAACAAAGCAAGAAACCATCATTAAGATAAGAAACTGTAATGGACAGTGCCCTTAGGGCTAGTCATTGGAGTTTTGACTATAATGTTGATTACACTAAATTTAGTTATTTGAGGATTGCAGTGGCAGGTGAAGCTCACAAGTCACTAACTCGAGGAGATTTACGGTTAGACTAAAGAAACTGATCCTCAGACTGATATTCAAAACAATACATCAAATTTATTTAAGTTTCTTAACATAGAATACACTTTAATTATTTATTAACTCTTCATAAAAGAAAAATACGTGTGGGTTAACAACACTAATACTTATAACTCATACATAGCATCAAGTTTCTTAGTTTTTATATGTTTTTTTTAGAGTTTATCCAATTCACATTAATTGACTAAGAGAGAAATAGTTTCATTACTGACAACATAGTTGATCTGGATAGAATCTCAATTCTTCCTGGAGAGAACTGATTTGAACTCCAGACATGAGTTTTTAACCCATATTTTCTTTGTATTGTTTTGACCTTCCAAATAATATACCTAACTACCTGCAAGTTGTTCTAACACTTAATTGGTCAATCTGTGAAACTTGTCGGGCTATTCCAAAACAAGAACCAAAACTCCCAAGTAATTGGTTACTGTGATGGTGAGTTCTCCGGTTGCCTTTTTACTTGTACTACTACACTGGCCTGGAGTAACAGATCTTACATCAAAGTGCAGGTTTGAGATGTTATCATGAACTTTTTAGTAGTCTTTACTGTACTACTAACTTGGCATCAGTAACTTATCACTGTCAAACTTATAGCTAGCATTTTTCTCAACATCTCTGTTGTAGCTTCATTTTTTGATAACTCTTAACTCGTGATTCTCAACACCACTTAACCAACTAACTGTACTTTCCTAGCTCTTGATGTTATTTCGTAATACAGGCAACTTTAACTTATACCATTTCATCATGTATATGTTCACTTTAAAACTAAGAAAATTGTTATAACTTATTTCTTAAATTCTTTTAAAACACTAAAATACTGAAGCAATTGTAAAATTCCCTCAAAAATATCAAATTCATTCAAAACGAGAAAGTGGCCATCTAGTAGTAATTCACAATTCTAGTGTAAATGATGTTATCGTTACCCACTTGAAGTTAGCTTTTTCACAGAAATCTGTTGTTCCTTTAAAAAGCTTAACTACAGGGTGAAACAGGAATTACCAGACAATACTAAATGAACATTAGATGTCTGTAACATATAGATACTCAATGCTTTGTACACTGTACAATCGGTGTCTTTAGGGAGTCAACCCCTGTATTATGTATGAAGTGAAGGAGTTAAAAAAAACAATGCACATAATATTAAATTTTATTACATACATTTATAGAATACACTAACTTTCATTCAGAGGAAAACTTCACAAAACAATAACAAACATTTTGTAAATGTAAAATGATGTATGGACGGCAGTGCCAAAAAGAATGCAAACAAGAATATAGGGATGATACAGCTATACATAGATCATCCTTACATCACTTTCAATATTAAAATTTAATGTTACACGTTAATATTACTGCAGTTGGAAGTTATGTATTCCTGACTATTAGTGTGCAGTTGTTTATTGTAATATCATGGTCGTGTGAGAGTAGGTATCAATGTAGTGTAACTAAGAGCCTGGTTCTTGTGTACAAGGAAAACCAAGTTGAGTCAAAACATGTCTTGAGTATTACACACACTTGGTACAAAAAATCGGTCAAATTGACCAACCTCGTAACCATTTTGTACTCGTGCATTTTGCATTGTAACATTAAATTTTAATATTGAAAGTCATATCGGTATGATCTGTATATAGCTGTATCATCCCTACATTCTTGCTTTCATTCTTTTTACCACTGCCAACCCTACATCATTTTGTATTTATAAAATGTTTATTACTTGTATATATATATGAGAAATCTGATGATTGATAACATAAATATATTGTTTTTTAAGATTCATAACGTAGGTAATTTATAAGTAGAATTATACATACTTTTCTCTATTTTGTGAGCTTTCAGTTCTCTTATCGGTCAAAAATGTACAGCAGTCTTGGTAAACAAACTGATTAATATCCTGACTACTGCCCTGATAGGAATTTGTTATAAATAGCATGCAGAATAAATGGATACTAATGCTGATTCGTCACAAACTAGGCAGTAGGATTGTGTTTAAATGAAAATAAGTGATGACATTATTAAATGTATAAATCTAGAGATTGCTTTGCAAAAAGTAGCTGGGTCGAGAAGCATATATTACTGGAAGAAATCCCTGGCCCTAGGGTATTTTGACGGCACTGAATAAGAGAAACACTTTCTTTGTAGTACAATTTTAGATAGAATATTTTTTGCTGCATGTGATTTTTGTAAATGAATTTTACAACCTTGTTTTTTTTTTTTTTATAGTTCCAGTCGATCAAAAATCATCAAGGACTCGGCAGAGAGATCACCATCCAAATCTCCTGTTAATGAGAAAAATGACAGTTGTGATAACTAGTTGATGGGAACTATCATTTAGTGTGACTAGCAGCTGGAGAAAAAAATGTTGAAGTTAAAATAAAATTAGACATTTTAGTCTGTTAATTTCTGCTATTCATTTTTTATAGTTTCTGTAACAGTGGGTGGGAAGTAGTTTTTTTATATAGGACTCTAGACTGTTAACATTCGGTTGTAACAAATATTCTGTATATGAAGTCAAACTGATTGAATGACAAGCTTCTGTGTAACATCTTTTAATTGCTTTATTTAATCCAACCTATATAACTCCACTACAAAACAAACTAGAAAAATATGTATAATTAGTATTATTCAGTTAAGTTTTAAGTGGGGTAGATAGCACGAATTATTAGTATTTTGTATTTAAAGCAGATTGTGCAAGTGTTAGCTAGATTAAAAAAAGATAAAAGTAACTGTTTAAGAGTCCTCTATGTCTTATCTATCTTTGTTGGTTTCAAAATTTCCATTAAAGAATCCAACTTACGAACATTATGTGGACACTTTTTTTTTTTATGGCTGCAGGTTTTTGTGACTTTATTTGACCATTTATTCTTGTTGTAATTGCTACAACTTGTCAATAGCTTGAAATTAAAAGCATCTGGGAAAAACCCCATCAAGTATAGTGAACCAATATGTTGTTTTTTTTCTGTTGTACTTTCAGCTCTTTTATAAATAAACATCAGCAGTTTTTGTGTTTATTATAATTTTGATGGTTTTTTTTTGTACACTTGATTATCAAAAAATATTCTGGTCACTTAAATTATACAAGAAAAACAAAAGAAGATTGATTTTACTATTTTGTAAAGAATGATCTCTTGAATTTTAGTCCAGTTACAATAATTTTCTAATACTTTTAGTGACAAACCTTGTATGTTGTAATATCACACGGGTGTAGTACACACCGTTATTGTATAGCTTCATCTATTGAGCATTTACCATTACAATTCTACTACCACTACCTTTGAGTTAATAAACAGCTGTTTTTTTTAAATATTAACTCATTCCAACACCTCAAGTTTTTTTTTCCATGTGTGAGATATTTACAACTGTTGACAACTTCAATAAAAAAACAAATCCTTTCGAAGAACAACAACAACGTAAGTGATTTTACAGTAAATTTGAACAATATCAGTATTCTTACTTAACAAAAATAAGATTATGAATATAATTACAAAAAAAGATGGATAATAACAATAATTTTATACAATACATATGATTTTATAAAGTTGTATTACAGTGAGTGTACTTGTTTCATCATAACTATATTTAGACTTAGAAATGTGGATGTAATTTTAAGTATAGATCATGGAAAGTAACCTTTACGGCTAGCGAACTGCGAGTTTATGATAGGCCACCGAGTATAAAGTAGCATGAGTGCAGTGCTTTGATGTTGATCTTTTGTACTTCCTAAACACCAGAAGAATATAATTGTAATGTTAAGTCTTAATCAAACTCTTCATATTTTGTCAATATAAAACATTAATAGATAAGTGCTGGCTCCTGAATTTATCATTGTCATGACTGGACTTAATTGTCCCCTGCATTAGGAAACCATTAGAGGTTCTGCAGTCTAGATGGAAAGAGGAACATTAATATCTTCCTGTTGCTATTAGAAAATATAGTTTAGAGATTAACTTGATTAATTAATAAAGATGTTACCTATGAGCATTCGATTAGTGTCACATTAAATACTTGAAATTACAATTAAATCATTTGATGTCAAAAAATAATGAACTAATCAAACTTACTGTTTCTGATTATTCATGTTTGTGATTATTCTTACTATCGAAGTAATAAAAATATTGCCATTATGATTTCTCAGTATTTTCAATTAATTCAAGGTTTGTTCACCTTTCTCGATTATCGTCAACCGATCTAAATTAGTGTTTCGAGTTATTGCTATTTTTTATTATTCCAACTCTCGTGAGAATAATTGATTGGTTGATTCGAACAACAATTAATGAATCTCAGTTAGTCACCCATCTCTAGGATTAATAAGAGGGTCTCTCACCATATTGCTATTTAGTTTTGTGAAAAATTAGAACATTAATCCTTTTAAATTTTCTCTTCTAAATGTCCTCATGTATCCATCAAGATTTTTCTCTGAAATTTGAGTTTATACATACAAAAAGTACTCTAACGTCAATACCAAATTTTTTGCAGTTAGTTGGAAATAAAAGTTTCTTTTATTGGTTGAAAAGTATGCTGATTCGGTGTCAGTTTATGTATTTTTGGGGCTCAGTCATGCAGTTCCTTGCAACTTTGTGTTTCTACAGTTTGTTCCAAACTAATTTTTTTTTTTATAAGATTCTACACTCAACAGTTATCCCTGAAACCCCCCACCCCTCCACCCCCCAAAAAGATTTTACACTTCATGTTTTGCACTAAAACTACTATTTCAGAATTTAACTAAAGATATGGTTAGCTATCTAGAATTTTGTATTTTAAAGGCTTATAAAAATTGTAAAATCTTACTGCATGTGGGCATTTCTTAGATAATTTGTGCTCTTCACTTTTGTTGCACTTTTCAATTATGTGCTATATATTCCTTTGAATTCAGTTAACCATTACGTATTCTTTGGTTCTGAATGGATACTTTAATGAGCATGTATTTATATAAATATGATGAAACCGAATATAAACAGTGGAACAGTATTAATTGTTCATTATCTCATCCATCCTTAACATTATTAACAGTAATATAGTGATTCTGCTGTTAACGTCAGTTATTTAAATCGTTTATCTTACAAATTGTCTCCATAGTTACTAAATACTAATTAATTTATACCCGTCATTTGGACTGCCAATCTGCTGATGTTTCCAGAAAAGTCGAGAGAAGACTGTGTGGTGGTAGAGTCTGGAATTTGAACCTGCGTCTTCTTTTTAAAAATATTGTTGTGCTATCCGATTGTCTGGTGTTTTCCTAACTATTTTTGCATGAAGTTTCTGATGAAAAATTGAAATTTATTTTTAAAAATTCCTTAAATATATAATAGCTGGGGACAATTAATTATTTCTTATATTTGCTAAATATTAACGTGAATGGTCTAGGAGAGTTAAAGCGTTTATGGTGGACAAATACAATAATCAAACAAAACTTTGGTTCATTATGTTTACTTTAAACAGTGCATACTTAAGGAAGTAACGAAACTTGCTTTTCTATTCAATGGGGCTCATTTACTTGTGACCAGGTGGTTAGGGCGCTCGACTCGCAATCTGAGGGTCGTGGGTTCGAGTCCCCGTTACACCAAACATGCCCTTTCAGCCGTGGGGGCGTTATAATGTGACGGTGAGTGGTGATGACTAGCTGCCTTTCCTCTAGTCTTGCACTGCTAAATTAGGGACGGCTAGCGCAGATAGCCCTCGTGTAGCTTTGCGCGAAATTCAAAACAAACATTTACGCGTGTTTTTTTTTAACTCACTGTTGACTCTCAAGATGAAATTAATATTTGTAAAATTCGTGGTAAGATATACTGCCTAAAGCAAAAGAATCTGATATTTTAGGTTGGGCAAATAGAAGCCATATAGATACGTCAGTAACTTGTTGCGAAGTGGCACCAAATATCGGTGGCATAACACAGAGTTGCTTACAAGCTCATGATATGCTATCACCAGATCCTGTTAGTGATGCTTGGGTGATGGAAATATCGTGTGAACAGATGTTCCAACCTCTACATTGTGGGGAATGGTACGATTAAAGCTTTACACTATAAGGGTGATATCCTAACAACCCTTTGTGCTGAGGTAGACTTTGAAATAGGTACTAACTTCACCATATTGCGCTCTAAGATAAAGTATTTTTGATGTTTCTTGAAAATAATTTCAAAACTATTTCCAAGAGCTCCCATTTGAAAGTATAAAAAAATAATAATAAAACCCAAATTATACAATTTTTCGAAGAACAACATGACACGTTATGCAGAAAGTGTATACCATATAATGTGCAATTAGGTTATGGATTTTAAGTGTGAGAACAGAAAAGATGGGCTAAATTACTCTAACTGAACGAGAATGATCGACGGTACAGATCATGTACCCTTGTGGTGGTTAATGATGTTAAAATATACACGATTTTCAAGTAATAGACAGATCAGGTAGGAAACAATATTAAGGAGTTAAAGATAAGTGTGACATAGCTTGGGATTTAGATCACGTTATTGTGTATTAAAGCAAGATGGTTTAGTAAATGCACGAAGAGCATTACAAGGAGAATAAACGTGCTGAAGAGAGGCTCGTAGCGGAATGTTTATGAGAGGGGTTCTAATTTGTAAAATTAAAAGTACAATCAGTAAGTCAATGCTACGGGGGAATGGGACTATTTCAAGCCCAAAATTGCAAATGCTTCAAAAGAATCTGAATTATGTAGAAAACGTTAAATACCATAAGCAGCTGCGTTATAACTGTATAAACATATTTTTGTACATCACAAAAATGGAGGGTTCGGCAGAACCCCCTGTTTACGTGCGTTAGATTAAATACTACATTCTTCATGTAATCCCCTAGGGATTTTCAAGAATTGAGAAAGTGTATAATAATAGTATTCCAAACACTATTTATCATATCCTGAGAAAGTGTATAATAATAGTATTCCAAACACTATTTATCATATCCTGAGAAAGTGTATAATAATAGTATTCCAAACACACTATCATATCCTGAGAAAGTGTATAATAATAGTATTCCAAACACACTATCATATCCTGAGAAAGTGTATAATAATAGTATTCCAAACACACTATCATATCCTGAGAAAGTGTATAATAATAGTATTCCAAACACACTATCATATCCTGAGAAAGTGTATAATAATAGTATTCCAAACACACTATTTATCATATCCATTGCCGACGACGCGTTTCGATCAACCCAGAGCTAATCATTTTCTTTTTCGTACCTCAAGCACCAAACCCATCACCTGCACCAACTCCAATTACTTTGCCAGCTGCTGTTAATATAGCCCCCCCCCCCCCCAGTGGCATGTATGTCTGCGGACTTACAACGCTAGAATCCGGGTTTGTGTCGCTTTGTGCTTAATTACAAACAAACTATTAATATACAGACTAGAAATGGTAAAAAACCTCCATTTTGTTTCAATTGTACTTTTGATATTGTGATCCTCTTTCCATCATTTCTCTGTTGTATTTTTGTGTGTGTAAAACATGTGATGATCAGGCTTTTAGATATATCTATTTTATGTGAAAAAGCTTTGTGTTTTTTGTATGCTGAGTTTAACTTGCCTTTTTTTCCTTACTCTTAAATATACGCTTGCTGTAATATTATTCAACTTCATCTTTCGTTCTTTATGTAATGTATCTATTAAATCTATGGCTTGATTATTTAACTTTCAACTGTTGTGTCTACTTACTATCTTATCAGTTAATTTTCTTAGTTCATCAAATAATCCTTCACCACTTATTTTCGTAACTTTAGACGTACCTGAAATGAGATATAGAAGTAATTTTGATCCCATAATACATTATGGAGGAGTATTTAGGGAGTGTTTGAGTGGCGGAGAAGTTATACATTTTATCAGTGGTGTGGGAACGTCGTTCCCTCAATAATTCTAACGAATCCAACCTTACAAATCTCAAACTTCGTGAAGTTTTTCCCACCTCTTGAAGAAAGAATCATTAACCCTTTCATCCAAGTTATCAAAGTATAATGAAAGAAAATATTGTAAAATAAAATGTGTAGTGCTGTTAGTATTGATCACAAAGTTTCAAACATCTTATGGCCAGAGTTTATACTTCTCACCTTTTCACACTTATTTTGTGATATTATACTGTTAGCAACTCGACGAAACAAAATAAACAGTACTGTCGGGACTCTTCGGTATGGACCACGAAATTCCAAAGTAAATCTGAGAATTTCTACTTTCAATCTTTTCTCACCTATTTCCTATGTTTATTTTACTGTTAGCGGTTGAAGTAAAAACCCTTTTCGAAAATAAAGCGATGAATCGCCATTCACAGCATTAGACTTTTCCCGGCTTCGGAAACGCGGTTGGGTAGGGTTTATCGGCTTGTTTGTAGTACAGTAATTGCCACAAGCATTGTCTAAAGTACTATATAAAAGTGAGAGAGAATATTTACGATATATGGGTGTATACAAAGTCTGATCCAGTAAACTTGTTAGGTATTTAATGTTAGTTACCTCCCGGGATTTAGCGGTATAGGTGTAAAAGTGTACAACAGCTTATGAACATCCTGTTTCCTATTTAACCATACTTACACAGTAACCAATAAATGCGTAGTTCCCATTAACATAATTATGACCCATTTTGGTTTAGCCAATATTTCTAACTTAGGTTTCTTGTTAACCGCTTTTAGAAGCCTTACAGAAAAGGGATATTAATATAGTTAATGCAGACAAGTTAATTCGTCTCAGCCTACGATTTTTAGAATCAATGAAAGAACATAAGGGTAAAAAGGCCTCAGAAGCAGATAATGCCATTAAGAAAATGATGTTTCATTGATAACAACAAGATTGTTTCAATCAAGCATGGTCAATTTTTAACCACTATCATAAACAATATGAAACATTGGTTATTCACACTAACTTTTTCTTATGAACCAAATGGGTCATGGCCAGGCACTTCTAATTCCATTCCAATCATGATTATGAGCTCTGTACTTTAGAAGTCAATCAGTGGCCAGCAGAGATAAATCCAGACTTTGGAGAAAAGGAAAATAGAGTCCCTTTGTAAACGTTTCAGACTGCCATTTTCAAAACCAATCACAGCATACAGAGACTAGACAACTGTGGGCGCCATATTCCATCAGACCTGAATCCTTTAATCATAAGTCATACCATGCAATTCTTCGGAATGCGAACGAAGCTTTGGAAGCATGAACCTTATCATTACGGAAACGAGGTCTAGGCTGTCAGTCAACCATGTGCCAAATCTCATGTTCATTAGCTTCACGGCCCTGTGATTCAAAACTGGAAACCAGACGATTATGTATACAAATGGCTTAGGTGTCAGCATTCAGCAACTGTTACACGAACAAGAGTAGCGAAGTCCAAACTTGTAAGTTCTATTAATAAATTATCCTGGAATTAAAGAGTTTAAAGTGAGAGAAAATCAATTTTTTATTGTAACATTTTCAAATGTAGATTTTAATTACAGTTACAATTTACAGCTGCTATTCCTGAAATGTGTTTTATGTATTGGTGACGTAATAAATACTAATCATATTAACATTTTCAAAACGCGTTCCCTCACTTCTTTATTTAGCACAACACCACTGAATTTTATTCAGGTATTAATATCATTATGATATACTATAGATTCTTATTCACTGCTGATTTAGTTCCTTTATTAGCATTAAGTCTGGGAACCGGGTTCATTGAAGTTATTGATATGTTACGACAGCGGAAGTTACGTGACCCTGGTAACACGTAAT
>NW_013670172.1:63941-65727 GCF_000517525.1 Limulus polyphemus
AGTAAATCAAAAGCTACAACTGATAGTCACATTGCAGAACAAGTATTGACAGAAGAGATAAATGTTATTCATGATCCATTAGAGATTGATCCTGGTATTAATACAGTGGATAAAACATGCCAGAAGCATGATATTGTTTATAGTAAATCAAAAGCTACAACTGATAGTCACATTGCAGAACAAGTATTGGCAGAAGAGATAAATGCTATTCAAGATCCATTAGAGATCGGTCCTGGTATTAATACAGTGGATAAAACATGCCAGAAGCATGATATTGTTTATAGTAAATCAAAAGCTACAACTGATAGTCACATTGCAGAACAAGTATTGACAGAAGAGATAAATGTTATTCAAGATCCATTTTTAGGTTAAAGAATTGCTAGGAAAATTAATAAAACATTTGCCCTTGGCATTATGTACACTGTTTAAAATTTAACACAAAAACTGAAATGGATCATATTCAAGAAGCTAGTAGTCATCCCAGCAGTCGACTTTCCAAAGGATGCCGTCGCACGCCGATTGGCTGCCTCACGCGATATTGGAGGAGCAATGACGTCATAGTTCCATGAAGGGATACCAGAGGGCGTGTTACTAGGGGAGTGGTGATATTATATTGCAATGGATTATATTATAAAGATACTATTGGTGTTACTATAGTTCCGTAGGGTAATTGTGTGGTGTCACAAATTATGCTTTCTTTATCACTTTTGTATTAATATATATCACAACTACTGTTCCACTTTATAAGTAAAACTACGAGGCAATTGTATATTTAACTATCAATTTTAGCTTTAACACACAATTACGTCATTAACATTGTAGTTTTCACTTCTATATTTAATTATATATCTTAAAATGTTGTTTAATACTTTAAAAGTAAAACCATTATTTTAATGACACAGTGTTTTAAATAGTAATTAATTTGCGTGTCATAAAAGTTTTGAATAGTTTACAAGTAAAACCACTATTTCAACGAGACAACTATCACACATAATTAATAATGTGTATTAGTTATGTCTTGTAAAAAACCTTTATATAGAAAGTATAGTTAAATCCATTAGATGAATGAGGCAACTATGATAGTATAGACAATAATTTACCTTACATACAATTACAATTATTTGTCGCTTTATGTATAAAATACTTATCAATATCGCTATTTGGTTAGTTTTATAGTTCTATCTTATTAATATCGCTATTTGGTTAGTTCTATAGTTCTCTCTTATTAATATCGCTTCACATTGCAGAACAAGTATTGGCAGAAGAGATAAATGTATTCAAGATCCATTAGAGATTTTATGAGTTGTAGCTTTTGATTTACTATAAACAATATCATACTTCTTGCATGTTTTATCCACTGTATTAATACCAGGATCAATCTCTAGCTAGACGATTTGGAAGTTTTATAAAGGGCTCGCACTAATGGAACCCGGCTAAATGCATTTCGGATGATTGAATTTATCTTGCCAACTAGATCTTCTTTTCGTTGTTTTATATATATATATATATATATTTAACCTTGAATGCTTAATGCACTTCTGTCTTGGAAAGTACTTTAATATTTGTATGAAATCTTTCTCCTTAAAGTTAGTTTATTCTTTGGTTGTAATATTACATTTAAATATACTCAGCGTTTCTTTGTAAAATTCCTGTGTATTTTTCTTTTCTAGCAGATATGTTTGGATAATTATCTGTTACGTCTCTGGTCGTTTGTTAATATTCCGTAGAAATTATTTCCGAGAAACTTCAGCGATACAAGTCCTTTCTTAAATAAAACTAGTTTACT
>NW_013670172.1:66625-67462 GCF_000517525.1 Limulus polyphemus
TATTTGGTTAGTTCTATAGTCTCTCTTATTAATATCGCTATTTGGTTAGTTCTATAGTCTCTCTTATTAATATCGCTATTTGGTTAGTTCTATAGTTCTCTCGTTTCTAATTGATATATTGTATAACATACAATTATCTGTCTTGAAAATTTTTAAATATTTATTGTGCCTAATATTTCTTTTTTAATATATAAAACCATTATTTGATCGATATAGTTACAATATTATTCAAAAGACGATCGTTATTTGTGATTTAAGTATCGATTTAATACACATTTAACATATTGTAGTATATGATTATAGTTTGCATTTATTTTATATTTTATATGTAAACATTTATTAATATCGCTTATTCATTTATATAGTTTTAATTTCTATAATTAATATATTGTATAACATACTTTTACATTTATTCACTCTTAAAAGGATGCTTATTTAAATCCCTGAATATTTTATAATATAAAATCATTTCAATTTTACGTTTAGCTTTATAAGTTAATGTATGTAACTGTTCTGCTAAAGTTTAGGTTTAAAGGATTATGTACTACTCTACACAAATAGTTGTGTTTAACTATTACTAATGTAGAAATTACAACTAATATTCTTACATTTCTATAAATATTTTCACAAATCTTTAGGTATACCATGATATATCTCTACTAAAACTAATTGCATAGATGTGCTCTTTCTGCTTCTGTCTGATAGTCATTAACATTGAACGTAAAGCCCGGCATGGCCAGGTGGTTAAGGCACTCGACTCGCAATCTGAGGGTCGCGGGTTCGAATCCCCGTCACACCAAACATGCTCGCCCTTTCAGCCGTGCGGCATTATAATGT
>NW_013670172.1:67530-79064 GCF_000517525.1 Limulus polyphemus
TCAATCCCACTATTCGTTGGTAAAAGAGTAGCCCAAGAGTTGGCGGTGGGCGAGATTCGATTCCCCAGAGGGAACACAGCAAATAGCCCAAGGTGGCTTTACTCTCAAACAGACTGCTTGTTTATTATGACAAAAGTTATTCTTGGTGTTTTGAATAGGTGTTTATAATCTACCAAGTGTACAATTCAACTCTAGTTTGTTGATAATTCGCATTTAGAGATTTACATATTTAGAAATTGTATCTTCTTGTTGTTTTTAGGTAACTTGGTGGTGGTGAAGTCGGTGTAGAAGTATTTTAAAAGAGTAGCAGTGGTTTTCTATTTCATTATGTAGAAAGCAGAAGAAATCTAATCTCACAGTTCTCCTCAAAATCAATGTAAAATTCACATAGTTTCAACAAAGGTAGGATCAGAGGACTGTTTAACTAATACATAAAGCTATGAATCGTGTCAAGCTTTGCTATCGGCTGCCCAAGTAAGGAATCGTGCCCCAATTATAAAAACTGTTAAAGATTTTAGAGACGAAGAGATCCCCAAATTTTCTACCATAGGAAATGTAGAAGCCTGTTTACCACAAAGGGAGACTTGATGGCTCTGAAACAAAAATAATGAGTAAGTTTCAGTGATGAAGCTGGAACCAATGGCTCTACCACTAAAAGGTCAACCAAGATATCTTAATCAGGGTCAAGAGTGTATGACCAAGAATGCATATTTCGCGAAAAAGTGAAAGCTTAATCAAGGCTACACAGCTAAGAGTTGAGGAAAGGCTTTGCAAGTGTGCAGTCAACAATGGTGATACAATTATTTAAAAGCTACTAGTAGGGACATAATGGTTGCAGAAGTACATTATCATGCATCATGCTACAAGAAATAAATAAAGATTAAACCAAAAGCTGAAGAAAATGCAGAGACAGAGAATATCCAATCTGATTCTCACTACAAAAAGATGAAAAATGAAGCCAATGATGACTTGCTTCAGTACATTAGAACTGTTATCAATCCTAACCAAGACGTTGTCCAGGTGACTACTCTAACAGAAAAGTTTTAAATACTTATGAAATAAGAAGGGGTACAGGAACTGAAAGAACCATCCAAGAAGCATGTACATAGAAAACTAGAAACAGAGTTTGGAAACAGCCTTCATATCTTCCCAGGCAAGAAATGGAAATTAATGGATGTACCTGATAGTATCACATTATAAGATGTTGTCAAAGAAAACCAGAATTTGAAAAGAGAACTTGCAGTTTGAACAAACAAGTCAACATACAAGATCGTTGATCAGACAACAGCACACTTAAGATCAACGATAGGAAAAGAAATGAAGAAAAAACCATGGCCTTATCATTCCTCTGAATTTGATCAAGAATCCTTCATTGTCCTAGATTATCCTCAACAGTTTCTGTTGAGTTTTCTGACTTGTTTTCCAGAGCATAAGAAGCTCTCTCAAAGGGTCAACATGCTGATGCAATCTATTTGTCAGGATATTATATATGCAGTGAAATGTGGCCAGCAGAACCTCTCCCTTCTGCCCAGACAACCGTTGCTCCCATACACTGCAAAAAAACAACAACAAAAAAAAACACTGACAACGTTGAACTCATCCATACATTGAACACACTAGAACATGGAGTTTCATATTTACAGCTGGAAGAAAATGACAAAACCTCGTGTATCCAAAACCTTTTATTACATTGCATCTGCCAACATTAAGCATTATTTTTTCACAAATTTAGTATGGGACAACACTGATAGGCTGGGAGAAATACAGATTGGAAAGGGGAACACTCACTGAGCCATATAAGCAAAAGTTTATGGACCACATCTACTGAAGGCTCCTTTCTCCATCATTGAAAAGCAAAAGCAAAGAACTGTGACCTCTAAAAATGAAGAACTATCATTATACGTTACTGGTGAGTGGGTTATGCCACAGCCACTGATAGTAGCCATCTCAACCATACATGAATGTTTAGAGGAAGCAAAGGCTGTTCAGAACAAAAACCTGGTCTGGCTAGTTTGCAAAGCAGGCAGGCATAAAAAAAGTGTCCAAATGTACGGAATTTTATATCAGTACCAAGAACTTAGTAAGTGTATCACAGGATGCCATTGGCTACCTGCATACTATCAATGCCCCAGCTACTAAGTTGACAACAGTGTTAGAAATATTGAACCAGTGAAAACTCATCAAAGAGGCACTATAATTGCAGAAAATATTAGTGGTCATGGATCAAGTTCTGTATGCAAAAGCAGCAGAAATTGCCTAGAAGCACAAAGTAAATTATGCCAACATCATCCTTTGACTGGGCACATTTCACACAATCTGCAATAAATTGTTCTTGCATCATTGCTGAAGGATCATTAACAGGAATTGTTGAAGACAAAATGTTTAATCACGCAGTTCTAGTGTGCAAGTGCATATACGAAGCTATGATGAGACTGGCCTAGATGGAGTTCATCCCCTAGGTGGAAACGAACCAGCAGGGCAAGCAGCAGATAGTGTGTTCATTTCTGGAAGGAGTAAATGACCTTGTAAAAGACCTGTGCCAAAGGAGCCTTGAAAGCCTGCTACAGTCCTACTTTTGGAGAAGTACAATACTTTTGGAATATATTTTTGAAGCATCTTTGTATTAACAATGGAGATTTATCAGCGTTTTGGATGTCATACGTGGACATAGCTGATGATGTCGTGCTGAACTTACTTTATGCTTCTCTAGAAGGTAACTGGCAGTTACACCTTATTGCCTGTGATCCATGGTCTCCTGTTGTTTTGCTTATGACAAATTGAACTATGCTAGATACTTGCAAGCCTATTATGTTCAGATGATGATGCTTTCAGTGTAACACCCTGAGATGCACCAGAACTTCAAGGATAGATACTTTTATGTTCAATTTTCGGGCAACAATCCATTTGGATGCATTTCTGTTATCTAAACCACTGAGGTCACAGTAAACAAAGACACACAGGCTCCAGGTGGTAGAGAAAGATTCAGCCTTAAACTAGATGCTGTGAAGAGATAATGCAGTCTTGGACAAAATGTTTACATATTTTGTAACAAATAAGATCATTATTATTAAGATGGATGTTTGTAATTATGCACAAAGCTACACAATGGGCTATCTGTGCTCTGCCCACCACGGGTATCAAAACCCGGTTTCTAGCATTGTAAGTCATTAAGATGGAAAACAAATACATTTAGTGCTGCCAAACTGAGAAATGCATGTTATATTAAACATTTATATATGTAATTTGTATAATCAGACAGGTTTTTTTGGAAATTATGAACGATTTATTAGAACAGAAAAATACAATTTTATCAGACATCTGTAGAAAGAAGTGTAATTCAGTACAACCAAACCTTACCAAAACATACATATAGACAAAATATAACATCGTTATCATAAATAGCGTCTGTAACCTTGTATCAGTTCATATTAAACATTCAGTACTTGGTTGGTCCTCCTTGTATTCTAATAACCTCTGCAAGGTGACATCATGCTGTCGATGAGGTTACTGATGTAATTCACCGTGACTTAATCACTACTTGTCACTAGTAAGCTCTGCAACTCAGCTACAGTAGCTGGTTTATGGTCGTGGTTAGCAATTTTGTAGCTCAGTTCTGTCCAACAGTTCTCAATGGGATTACAATCTGGAAACTTTACTGGCAAAAGCAGTCTTGTAACGTCCTCTTTGTCGAGATAATCCTATAAAATATGTGCATTGTAGGCAGTGGCCTTATTATCCTGGAATACAGAGTTATTTCCAAACCTTGCCTCCATATCGTCTCCATTTGATGGCTGTAGGAGACGCTATTGACATTTTACTGGAAGATATAAAGAACAGTTTTCCACCATCATGAATAGCTACCCAAACATGTACTGCACCACCTCCTGTGCATTCTCTGTGGGAAAAATAGTCTTTCCTCAGCTGTTCTCCAGGTAAACGACCAACACGAATTCTACCATCAGCTTTAACAAGCCAGAAACAGGACTCATCTGAAAAGATGACATGTCGCCAGTTGCCTAACTGTAAGTTGGCATGCTTTCTTGTCCAAGTAACATGGTAAATTCTGGTTAATATGGGTTTGTAGACAGCCTTTCTTACAAAATAACATTGTTTGGTCAGTCCTCTATTCACTGTTCTTCTGGATGTCCTGGAATGAATGTATTCACGCAATTCCTGTCGTAAGATGTTGCAAGACTTGTTTTGACCTTAACGTGTTATCTGATCAAAACATAGTTATCTCATAACATTGTTTGGTCAGTCCCCTAGTCACTGTTCTTCTGGATGGCCTGGAATGAATGTATTCACGCAATTCCTGCCGTAAGATGTTGCAAGACTTGTTTTGACCTTAACGTGTTATCTGATCAAAACATAGTCATCTCGGATATAACCAGTAGCAGTTCCTGTAGTTCAATGACGTTTTAGAATTCTGGGCACAGTACATTGAGGGTAACCTACTGTTCTGACAATGTCTGTTTGCTTCATACCATTTATGAACAGTCGAACAGTTATACGGCCTATAACTTCTGGCACGTGACAAGGCAGCATGACTCTACACTAAATACTATACAGAGAAATTGTATAAAATTAGTCAAAAAACATTGTCTGTACGATAATTCCAAGTTCAGCCCCAAATCATGGTTTGGCCACCAGGCTATACAGAGAAAGCGTCGATCTTTTTCGAAAAATATTACACCAAAAGCACATCCCTTTTATACAAAACAGGTGTGTGTGTTTTGACGAACAAAACAACTTATAGAGACCAGAATAACAACTCATACATATTTATCCAATCATACGCTACCTTCTCTGTAACTAGTCGGGTATTTACTCAATAAATACCCCACGCATGTAGACAATAACATCAATATAGAACAATATGCAAACATTTTGACCACGGCTGTATACATGTGTGTATGTGGGGGTTATTACAATAAGTTTTTTAAAGATTCATGTTACTGTCAGGAATAATAATCAAGCCACAGGTGTTTGTTTTATACTTAAGCATAAAACTACACAACGGACTATCTGTGCTTTGCCTACCACAGGTATTGAAACCCGGGTTTTAGTATTAAAAGCCTTCAGACATACCGCTATGCCACTGGGGTCAGCAACGGATGACTAGGTTAATATTATTATTTTTCTCTCGTTCTAAAATAGTGATATCAGATAGTTTTACCAAGGCCAAGATCTATGATATCAAATCGTGATATCAGATAGTTTTACCAAGGCCAAGATCTATGATATCAAATCGTGATATCAGATAGTTTTACCAAGGCCAAGATCTATGAAGAAGTGACATTTTTGGATTCAATTAAAGGCTATTATTCTTGATTTTATCATTAAGGTAACCTTAAAGTGCCATCAGGTCTTATTTAGCTCTCATGTTTCTTTTTAAGGTGAGAGAACAAAACTTAGAGATGTTTTATTTTTGCGCTTATTATAGCTTAATAGAAAATTAAATATTTTTACTACGTCTTCAATCCTGAAGCCGTGCATACCAGATTGTAGTTTTGAGGTTTCGTGGTTCGCGTCTCGTTAACACCAAAAAATGGACTCCGCCCTTTCGGACACAAGGTACGTTATATCAGTGACGCCCCCCAGTAGCACAGCGGTATGTCTGCGGACTTACGACGCTAGAAACCTGGTTTCGACACCCGTGGTGGGCAGAGCACAGATAGCCCATTGTGTATAAATTTAAACAAACAAACAAATATCAGTGACAGTTAAATCCCACTATTTGATTAAAGCAGTTCACGAGTTGACGGTGGGTGGTGCTGACTAGCTGTTTTCCCTCTAGTCTATCACAGGTAGCCTACGAGTAGGCTTTGGCGAAAATCAACAAACAACATCCCAAAAATAATTCAGAAGAAAATTGAAATGACAAATAATGTCTACATAACGTAGGAACGAGACATTACATGGAAACATCTCCTTTAGAAAAAATAGTGATGTTTGTGACGGAACATTTCATTCCTGATTGATTTCAGGGGGACTTAAAGTTTATGGGGGTAGAAGGGGCGGTGCCAACGCTTTTCAAACCAAAGCAAGAGAAAGGAGAACGACCAGGAGAAAAGAAAAGCTTACTATATCGTTTGAAATACACGTATACAACAGTATACAAGAGTTCTACTCTACAGCTGTAAGTATGATCATAACTTCGTTATTCCAGTGACCAATGGTAAAAATAAAGAATATTATCCCACTATGTTCCTTAACTTACACATATAATTAAACAGACATAATACTTTCTCATAAAGATACTGTTACGTCTCCGTTTGTTAATTAATTTTCCGTAACTTCGTTCCGACTGAAACTTTAGCGACACAAGTCCTTACTTAATAAAACTGGTTTATTCTTTCTGAATATAACTTTACCGAGACACTTATTTTCAACAGTCGCTCTATAACAAACGTTATAACAACGAACGTTAACTTCAACAATACTTCTGACTGCAGTTCAATTACTCACTACCTACACACATTGTTGTCACGTTGTGAGCGTCTTATATATATACCAGACAAACATATATCTAGTAAATGCTAGGGCATTTACGAAGGAACAAGATAGTTCTAGAAACGTGGCGTGACACTAGTCACGTGACCTCGCTGACGCAACAATATATTAGAGACGGAATTCTCTTGTTTTAAGTACACCATTTTCTTTCAAAATAATCATTTTAGGCGTAACCTTGATTTTTTAGGTATTTTTTTGGCTTGCTAGTCGAAATTAACACAAATAAACCCAAAAGGTAAGATAAATTAAATCTTTACGTATTCCAACATTAAATATTTCCACACAGCTTACAGAAGCATTATATCATCATCATCATCACTGACTTCCTATAGTCCTACGAACATAAATATCATAAACGAACAAACTCTAGGCCTAATACGTCAACTTTTGCGAGGTAATGTGATTGAATAGACAACGAAATATGTAGAATAAAAAAAATAAGTAACATATAAAGTTCACAGATTGTGAAAAATGTAATCGTTTGATATGAAGGCTACCAATTCAGGGCTTAAAAACAACATCGTATTAATATGGAAACGTGGTTAAAAAAATAACAATGTTACTCAAACATCTGAAACATGCGATAAGTTGCAAACTTAAACTTGGAAGCTGTCAATTGTTGTATTTCATTGAGTTAAAAGGTTTACTCTTCTTGAAAGAAAAAAAGTGGGTCCGAAACAACCCGTTAGGACAGTCACCCGTGGTACATGAACACGTGTGCCAAGTTTGGAACCATCAGCTTGTGAGTGGGGATATGAATAGAGATTCGAAAGTGGTGTCCCCGGGATTCCGGGGAAGAGCAAACTCCGATTCCAGACCCGTGTTCAGCGACCCTGCAAGCCTACTCCGAGACTCCATAATACCTGGATAACCTTCTGGAGTCGTTTTAGTTATCTTTCGTTGGGAGGATGCTCCATGCAGATAAGGAAAACCAACGGATCCTCCAAATCTAGTATTGCTAGCTTCAGAATTATTGGAGGAGTTTACAGACAGACAAACAGACAACATGAATTATTACAGCATATAAATCATGAGTGATGATTTTTAACATTTTAACAATGTGTAAAACTCGTTTATGAACATAAATATATTTAATTTGATTGTACCTATATTCTCGTGTAAAACGATCAGAAAGAAACCATTTTTTTTTATTTACTTCAGGCTAACGTGATTCTGCGTGTTTTGTACGTTAAAGCTCGTGAGGTCCTCACTGACTTGTGATATCCTATATGAGTTACTAACATTTTTCTACTTAGTGAATGAAAACAAAGACGACTAGTAAGGTCATGATAGTTCGCGTGTGTAATTGTAATACTACAACTACACCAGTGGGTGGTATCTGGTAAGGGAAGTGGACAGCAACGGAATGGTACGGATATTACTAGAAACGACACAAGATTTTGGATTAACACTGAAGAACTCGGCAATACGGTGGAACTTGCCTGAAGTCTTATCAAGCCACCTTAATTACGTTGAATGCTGAATAAGATAAAGATGAAAATTGGATTGTTTTTCTTTTTCTGGAGTGTTTCAGTTTTTGCTGTGGTATGGAGCGATTACACAGGTGAGTTCTATTCAAGTTAGGATGTAGAAATAAAATTTTATAAAGTTTGTGGGCCTCGCATGGCATGGAAGTTTGGGCGCTCGACTCCCAATTTGCGGATCGCCGATCCCCTCACCGAACATGCTCACCCTTTCAGCCGTCGGGGCGCTATAATGTAACGACCAATCTCACTTTTCGATGTTAAAGAGTAACCCAAGAGTTGGCAGTAGGAGGCGTTGACTAGCTGTCTTCACTCTTTTCTGTCACTTCAAAATTAAGAACGACTAGAGCAGATAGCTCTCGAGTAGCTTTGTGCGAAATTCAACAAAACAAAACAAATTAAAGGTTAGTACAACTTGTGGTGACTTTAAAATTACTGAAATGAATAAAAACCCCATAACTGATACTTTGTTTTTGTTATTGACTGTATTGCTCTTATCAGCTTCGGATCGCACATAGTAATAAACAAGCTTTTTCACTGCTACACACGAATTCTGCTTTATTTCTCCAACAATAATGTATTTTTTATGTTCATCTGTAGTGTTTCTTATGCTGTATACACGTTCTGTTTTCGTGGTTTACGTATTACTGATGTAAAGTTGTAGAGATGTATGTCTCACCGTGCTTCCCGAATGTGTTAGGTCATCGTAATATACGTACTCTCTGTCTAACAAGAGTGTAAATATTTCTGATCGTAGAAATCCGCATTAAACCGTTTATTATTGTTATCTAACAAGTAGGCTTGTGATCATTTGACACATGCGCTGAGTAGACTGGATGGGATACCATATATAAGTGTACTTTACAGGCTCTATTGACTGGATGGGATACTATATATAAGTGTACTTTACAGGCTCTATTGACTGGATGGGATACTATATATAAGTGTACTTTACAGGCTCTATTTACTAGATGGGATACTAATATATAAATGCACTTGGTAGGCTCTATTGACTGGATGGGATACTATATGTAAGTGTACTTTACAGGCTCTATTGACTGGATGGGATACTATATATAAGTGCCCTTTACAGGCTCTATTGACTGGATGGGATACTAATATATAAATGCACTTGACAGGCTCTATTGACTGGATGGGATACTATATGTAAGTGCACTTTACAGGCTCTATTGACTGGATGGGATACTATATATATAAGTACACTTTACAGGCTCTATTGACTGGATGGGATACTATATATAAGTGCACTTTACAGGCTCTATTGACTGGATGGGATACTATATATATAAGTACACTTTACAGGCTCTATTGACTGGATGGGATACTATATATAAGTGCACTTTACAGGCTCTATTGACTAGATGGGATACTATATATAAGTGCCATTTTTAATGTGGAAATATTTCAGGCATTGTATTGTTTGTTTGTTTTGAAGTTAAGCACAAAGCTATACAGTGGTCTATATGTGCTCTGTCCACCACGGGTATCAAAACCCGGTTTGCTGTGCCACTGGAGGGACAGACATTGGAGTATGATTTCATAGGAAGACTCCCACTACTTATTACTTCAACTAACAGTTACCTAACTTCTAACTCAGAATATTCTTTGTGATTTATTTGATGATATTAACTCGGAAATTTTGGTTTCATGTGTCATTCTTTCAAGTCATTACAATAATGTAAACAGAAACTCGATTCTAATCTCTTCGTTTCGCCCTCTGGTGTAAAGAAGTGAAACAAAAAATGATATACGCTACTTATTATTATTTTACAACATGAATATGTAGTAAAACAAAATGATTTACAAACAATTCATAAAATTGAAATATCGGTACATTATCGGCACGGTAATTATCTTAAAAATTATCTTAAAAATCTATTAGCTTTTAATTTTTATCGAGTTGATTTAATTTTATCTCTTGAGAACATAATTACCCAATAATATTATTTCACTATAGAGTGCTGATCTTAGACACATTAAGAATGCATGAACTACGTAAGAACTATTTAGGTAGAGTCGGTAGTTCTATCTAAGACTTTTTAATTTAATTTATTTTGCAACGGCGGAGGTTGGGAGTTTCACATGGTATAAATTTTATGATGGTTTCATTTTTACTTTAAAAGCTGTAAGAACATTTAAAGGTAACCGCCTTCCCACAGTTGGCTGCAGACAGTGAAGGGCAGTTCTGGATGTAAGCACTCAACTCCTCACTTTTAATTGATTGTCCATGTTTGCTGGCTAGTTTAACATGAGCGTTTGGATGGGATATCTTCAACGCATCTGGTAGTTATTACCAAAGGCATTATCCGCCATGACTTTAAGGTGACAACTAGGACTGATAGTGGTAACTCTACCAAAATCTCTTTAATGCTTATTATATATATATATATTTGTATATGGTAAATAACACTAAGTTAGATTAGAGTTGGCTGACCTATATCATACCGCTTCCTACGCAATGTTAACGGATATCACAAGAAAAACCTATACACTTCTTAATGTTCTTGTCATTTGGTCCATTCATAATAATAGATATTTTTCAGATAAAACCAACTTTAGAGAGGTGTTTTATAGTTTTACTAATTCTAGTTTGTCTAAACTGTTCGGTTTATATATTTAATGCTGTATCCTCTTGTTTTACTTCTATTAGATGAACAACGACTTCGCGAGAATATTTTGAAAGACTATAAGAAACATATCCGCCCTGTCCACAATGAGAGTGAAAGCATCCAGGTGTACGTCAGTTTCATTCCAAGACACATTCTACAAATGGTAAGTTTACTACGACTGTCTTTAAATTCTTTGATAATGTAGTTTGAACTACTTACGTTTCAAAGTACGACATTTAACGTTTCACCTTCACAGTTTAACCCTCACCACTGCAACTTCTTAATTAAAGGAGCTCTAAAATTGAGACGTTTCTCATCTTATTCATTAATAATTATTTCCGTTATTCTAAAAACGAAACGCTTATTTAGTGTTTCCTAAGCTTATTTTATTCCAATGATATTATTACAACAAAAACGTTCCTTAAATGGTTTAACATATCAAAATTGACGATGTTCACCTAGTGATCTCAGTTTGACCTGTACCTTAATTTCCTTGTTATTGTAAGGTAACTTTCTTCCTAAACCGTTTTATATGTGTTGTGTTTTTGTTTTATTCCGGGGTTTCTCTACGGTAACGACATTTCAAGTTTTACTGTATTGCGTGTATACTTCAGCTATATTACAGGCACAGTTTTGTAGTAAAAGTAATCTTTAATGAAATGAGTAATGGTTTTTGTGCTTGTTAGTTAAATTTCCTACATAAAACTAAGTGTGAAAACTCGACAGTCAGTAAGTTTCATGCTTTGTCTGTTACATTTCCCTCATAAAACTAAGTGTAAAAACTCGACAGTCTCATGCTTTGTCTGTTAGATTTCCCACATAAAACTAAGTGTAAAAACTCGTAAGTTTTATGCTTTGTCTGTTAGATTTCCCACATAAAACTAAGTGTAAAAACTCGTAAGTTTTA
>NW_013670172.1:80057-81320 GCF_000517525.1 Limulus polyphemus
AACTAAGTGTAAAAACTCGTAAGTTTCATGCTTTGTCTGTTAGATTTCCCACATAAAACTAAGTGTAAAAACTCGTAAGTTTTATGCTTTGTCTGTTAGATTTCCCACATAAAACTAAGTGTAAAAACTCGTAAGTTTTATGCTTTGTTTGTTAGATTTCCCACATAAAACTAGATACGAAACTAATTAAAAAGCATACCTTCAGCAAAAAATGAAAAAACAAAAAACCGTAGAAAGCTTAATTGTCAGTTTATAATGCTGTGGTATTAGTTCAAGAAACATTAAAATGGACGCTCGAATTACCTCATTCTGAGCAAGAAAACATTTAACTACGTTAACTTTAACTTCCTGACATCAAGATCTTCTTCAGTCGCATATGTTGGACAATTTCAGAAGCTTACACGTAGTTCTAAAATTGAAAGCATCATCTTAAAATGGCGGTTTTTGTCAAGCATGAATAGCTCACGTGTTTCTAATGTTGATTGCTCAAAGCGGTGTTTAGTAAAGGTGCAGCAAATGTGTTTCTAATGTGGTTTACATAAACTGGTGTTTAATAAGGGTGTATCAAGTGTGTTTCTAATGTGGTTTACACAAAGTGGTGTTTAGTAAAGGTGCATCAAGTGTGTTTCTAATGTGGTTTACACAAAGTGGTATTTAGTAAAGGTGCATCAAGTGTGTTTCTAATGTGGTTTACACAAAGTGGTATTTAGTAAAGGTGCATCAAGTGTGTTTCTAATGTGGTTTACACAAAGTGGTATTTAGTAAAGGTGCATCAAGTGTGTTTCTAATGTGGTTTACACAAAGTGGTGTTTAGTAAAGGTGCATCAAGTGTTTTTCTAATGTTCTTTACACAAAGTGGTGTTTAGTAAAGGTGCATCAAGTGTGTTTCTAATGTTCTTTACACAAAGTGGTGTTTAGTAAAGGTGCATCAAGTGTTTTCTAATGTTCTTTACACAAAGTGGTGTTTAGTAAAGGTGCATCAAGTGTGTTTCTAATGTTCTTTACACAAAGTGGTATTTAGTAAAGGTGCATCAAGTGTGTTTCTAATGTTCTTTACACAAAGTGGTATTTAGTAAAGGTGCATCAAGTGTGTTTCTAATGTTCTTTACACAAAGTGGTATTTAGTAAAGGTGCATCAAGTGTGTTTCTAATGTTATTTACACAAAGTGGTATTTAGTAAAGGTGCATCAAGTGTGTTTCTAATGTTATTTACACAAAGTGGTATTTAGTAAAGGTGCATCAAGTGTGTTTCTAATGTTATTT
>NW_013670172.1:81645-83137 GCF_000517525.1 Limulus polyphemus
ATTTACACAAAGTGGTATTTAGTAAAGGTGCATCAAGTGTGTTTCTAATGTTATTTAGTAAAGGTGCATCAAGTGTGTTTCTAATGTTGTTTAGTAAAGGTGCATCAAGTGTGTTTCTAATGTTATTTACACAAAGTGGTATTTAGTAAAGGTGCATCAAGTGTGTTTCTAATGTTGTTTAGTAAAGGTGCATCAAGTGTGTTTCTAATGTTATTTACACAAAGTGGTATTTAGTAAAGGTGCATCAAGTGTGTTTCTAATGTTGTGTACTGCCATGAGTGGTATTTAGTAAAGTTGCAGCAAGTGTGTTTCTAATGTTGTTTAGTAAATGTGCAGCAAGTGTGTTTCTAATGTTGTGTACTGCCATGAGTGGTATTTAGTAAAGGTGCATCAAGTGTGTTTCTGATGTTGTGTACTGCCATGAGTGGTGCTTAATACAAGTTCATCGTAACGAATCCAAATAATATGTAACCGAAAACGGATGAAAGAAGCGTTTTGTACGAAACTGTTGTCTATGATTGACCATTAATATTTTTATTTTTCTTTGCCAGGATGAAAGGACTCAGGTTCTTACCGTTGAGGGATCTCTGGTTATGGTACGTTTTTGTGTGCACAGAAATGTTTTGTTTCTAGTTTTTACACTTTATTATAGAAAACTAAAAACATGAACTCGAACATTATGTAGAAGATATGATTTCAATTCACCCATTACCTTACACCTTTTGCAGGTACATGAAGGTACTAGTTAATACATTAGCGGTGAAGTGTGATCTTAGAAAGCAGTAGTTACAGAATATGTTATTAATATACCTATCTTACTGTCTACATTTTTATATATCAAGGGAAGTTAGATTTAGAATTGAAATAACTCTGTTTTAAATAAAGACAATACTACTTTAATGATATCCAGTGATCTGTTTTCCACTTCCTGTTCTAACAGATGGTGAGAATTTGAGAAGTGGTCTATCATGAAACGTTATGAGTTTATTACACCATATGGTACATACAAGACTACCATCAGTTAATACAAAGTGAAACGCTATGAGTTTATTACACCATATGGTACATACAAGACTACCACCAGTTAATACAAGGTGAAACGCTATGAGTTTATTACACCATATGGTACATACAAGACTACCATCAGTTAATACAAAGTGAAACGCTATGAGTTTATTACACCATATGGTATATACAATACTACCATCAGTTGGTACAAGGTGAAACGCTATGAGTTTATTACACCATACGGTACATACAAGACTACCATCAGTTAATACAAAGTGAAACGCTATGAGTTTATTACACCATATGGTACATACAAGACTACCATCAGTTAATACAAAGTGAAACGCTATGAGTTTATTACACCATATGGTACATACAAGACTACCATCAGTTAATACAAAGTGAAACGCTATGAGTTTATTACACCATATGGTACATACAAGACTACCATCAGTTAATACATACATGAAACACTTAGAGATTT
>NW_013670172.1:83924-86109 GCF_000517525.1 Limulus polyphemus
AAACTTGTAGCCAACAGCATAAATCTGGATGTAGTAATCCAACACGGAGAACTTAAAGTCAGCAACGTAAATCAGGTTGTAGTCAGTTAACTTGGTGAAACTTGTAGCCAACAGCATAAATCTGGATGTAGTAATCCAACACGGAGAACTTAAAGTCAGCAACGTAAATCAGGTTAATACATACATGAAACACTTAGAGATTTAGTGCGAATGTTTTAAAGCTACTTGTACTTATACTTTTATTTTGATGTATGTTTGATGTATTTGATCTGTTGCTCTCTTAATTGAGTTCATTTATTAATCACCGAACCAGTTTAATTGCCTCAATATAATAACCTAACAAGAGGTGTGTAAAATTAAAATATAACACTGATATTATTAAGGCACAAGCAAAAGTACCCGTCCCCAGTGACCGGGAAGTTTAAGTTAATGTATCAATGTAAATTATTCAATGGGCTTTAAAGAGGTTAATTGGGTTGCATTCTTGGTTTCACTCAGAGCCACAGCTTTAAGCTACTTATACCGTCCACTGCTAAAAGTAATTGTTGAATATTTCAGTCATGCGAAGAGCCGCTCAACAATATCATACGGTAAATCTACATTTTCATTCTTTAAGTTACGTCACATTTTGAAGGGTGAATGATAGTGTTATTAATTCTTAACAATTTAGTGTAGAATATCCTGCTTGCGGGAAAAAAAATGGCCTCAACATTATTCATGGCTGTTTTCCCGTCATTTCAGAAGTGAATGTTGAGCTTTGCTTGCGTGCACAGCTTTTCAAACGGGAGATAGACAAACGCTTGGACAAACAACACAATTTGCAATATATATACTAGATTAGTCCCTCGGTGGGACAACGGTAAGTCTACGGACTTGCAACGCTAAAAGCAGGGGTTTGATTCCCAGTAAGTTTTAAACTTGGTAAGAATTCGGGAAACATGTGTGGAATTTAAATTACCCGTTTCCAAAATATGCCACATAAGTTAAGTATATAAAGTATTAAAATAAACAAATAAAACTTGTCTTCTTCCCTCCCCCTCAATTAGTCCCCCTGGTGGGACAGCGGTAAAGTCTTCGGATTTACAACGCTTAAATCAGGGGGTCGATTCCGCTCGGTGGACACCGCAGATAGCCCGATGTGTCTTTGCTCTAAGAAAACACAAACAAGTCCCTCTCAAATAAAATCACTGTTTGACACAGGTGGCGAAAAATGATTTGCATCATTAACCTAATCGTTACTGAAAATAATGAGATAAAAATGGCAGCATTCAGTAGTTGCAATTAAACTTCTCATTTGTTTTCAATTCCTTTATTAGCAATATCATCAATCTTATGTAGGTGCTGATCTTGAACTGATAGTCAGCATGTGAAAAGATGAGAGTTATACTACTTTTCTGTAGTTTTACTAGCTTGCTGTCCGTTCATAAAAACGTACCTGATAAGAAAAAATTGCCTAATCGTTGTCCACATAATAATTTTCTAGGCATTCTATCCATTTAGAGGTACAAGTTATTTCACAAGTAACTATATTATACATTAGTAAAATAAAACACTTTTCTATATTTCAGGAGTGGACAGATCAATTTTTAACTTGGAAACCAAAGAATTATGGATCTATTAAAGTGTTTCACCTACCAGACCATAACCTTTGGCAACCGGATATATTTTTATATAACAGGTTAGATTTACCTTATCTCAGCCTAGTTATACTAACTTATGTTCTTGTTTCTATAGAAACAAAGCGGTAAATATAGGGGTAAGTGTTTCTACACAACATATTTTTATATGTTTGTTGATTTTAACCTCGCCTCGTGTGTCATCTGTAACAGACGTACATATCAAGTAAAACAAGAACATGTACACGTAACACTGCTAATAAAGATATATTTACAAACAAGAACAAGCTACAAATTATTATATTGAAATTATAAATATTCTGTTTTCAGAATCTCTTTGAAAAAAGGTTTCTTTACCATGAAAGTGTCATTTTCTATGTGTTTATTTTCATTCGCATTAGTTAACTGACTACAACCTGATTTACGTTGCTGACTTTAAGTTCTCCGTGTTGGATTACTACATCCAGATTTATGCTGTTGGCTACAAGTTTCACCAAGTTAACTGACTACAAGACTACCATCAGTTGTATGTACCATATGGTGTAATAAACTCATAGCGTTTCACTTTG
>NW_013670172.1:87109-90353 GCF_000517525.1 Limulus polyphemus
TGCTGCTGGCTACGGGTTTCACCAAGTTAACTGACTACAACATGATTTATGCTGCTGGCTACGGGTTTCACCAAGTTAACTGACTACAACCTGATTTATGCTGCTGGCTACGGGTTTCACCGTGTTGGATGTCTAACAATTAATGAATAATTGGTGCATGATTTGTCAGTTAATCCTTTATCACCTCCACCCGTACATTTACGCCAATTATGTTAATGAAAAAGAAAAGCCTTCTGTGGATAATAAAAGGTTAATGTCACTTAATTAGTTAGTTCAGTAACGTGAATACTAAGTTTGTTTCAACGAAGAAATACGAAATTAGCAAGTAACAGAATTTCTGTGAGGTTAAGCCTATCAGTGAATGTTGGTTATGTGGAATTTAAAGTAATAAATCGTATTTTTTTATATCATTAAGTAGATCGGGCTTAGCGTTATTTCTTTACTATTGAAAATACAAATTAACTCAGCCAATAACAGAAACCATTACAATAATATATGTTTTCAGTTTTGTAATGGCTTCTGTTATTGGTTACAAGTTATTCAGTTTATATTTTTAGCATTTTCTATCTTTATAGTGCAGATGTAGGTTCTAATGTTGATCCCAGAGGAGACACGAATGTTCTAGTTTCTTATGAAGGATTGGTAAAGTGGAATCCTCCTGTTACCTTTAAAGTGTACTGCCCAACTAGTCTAAGAAGCTACCCCTTCGACAGACATACTTGCAACATGAAGCTCGGTTCTTGGACTTTCAATTCTAACAAGCTCAATGTATCTTCTTTGGAAAGGTGAGAGCTCTACTAGCCAAGTCATGTATATCATGTAGTATTAGCGGAATTAATAACCTTTACAAAAAGAACTATGACATTTATTATTATATCATGTAGTATTAGCGGAATTATTTATCTTTACAAAAAAGAACAATAGCGATAATTATATCATGTAGTATTAGCGGAATTATTTATCGCTATTGTTCTTTTTGTAACGATAATTATATCATGTAGTATTAGCGGAATTAATCAAGTTTACAAAAAGAATATTCTTTGATCATAAAAAAACGTAACTGTTTTGTAGCTAAAAATATTTTATTTTAAATAACAACACAAAATACTTCTGTCAAAACTGGTTTCATTTTCTATCACGTCTTGAAGGTAGTGTATGAATAATTATTTCAAATAAGTTAAAATAATAAATGAGAAACAGCTTCTTCCTTATCCAGGTGTGTTATTTTTAATATTAGTAGTCTAGAAATTGTTACTGTCACACAATGTTATCATTACGGTCGTTTATGGCCAAATAATGAACAATATGTCCAATATTTATATCATACACATATTAAGGTATTCAAACTATACGTTTTCCACGACTTCATTATCAATTTAGTTCCATTTATCAATAAAGATAATAATTAATAATATTATCTGTGTAAAACCACGTGATATTGTTTCTAAACCTTATGGTGAGACACAAAATGTCTCAGCTGTTTAATTACGGATTGCTTTTAGACACATATTCAGGCATATTGTCATTAAATAAATTAGACTTTGAGCAAAGTCATCTTAAACAGAGGCGTCGCTAGACGCTGGCACGCGGGCCCCAGATTATACTTGAAAGTGCTCTGAATCCCAGTTGATGTCTTGAAAAATCAGAATAGAAAACCGTGATCTCCTGCCTATGTTCCGGAGTTCAGAATATTTTAAGTACGTAGCGATACCTATGATCTTAAACAAATTTTGTTGTTATAGAATAACATAGGATATGTTTTATTTGTGTTAAATGTGTCTAAATAGGATTCATAGGGTATATGATAAACGAAACTAATGATTAAAAAACGCACTTTAATTGAATATGAAAGCAATAATCGGATATGTAATCACCTCATGAGCTATAACTGGCTATTATAATAACTGGCTATAACTCATGAGCTATAACTGGCTATTAAAATAACTGGCTATAACTCATGAGCTATAACTGGCTATTATAATAACTGGCCATAACTCATGAGCTATAACTGGCTATAACTCATGAGCTATAACTGGCTATTATAATAACTGGCCATAACTCATGAGCTATAACTGGCTATAACTCATGAGCTATAACTGGCTATTATAATCCACAGAACCACAAACATTGCGATACGAAACGATATGAAAATAGTAAAATTTCTTAATCTCTGTAACGTTTCACTTTACGGCTGATAGACATACGTTCAAAGTTTAAGTTATCGACGTTTCGTTTAAAAATAGAACTTGGTGAACCGGAAGGATAATTTTTCAAAAACATTCGTCTTCAGGTCGGCTTGCATCCATAATTAAAATAATCGCTGTAATCATGCACCAGGGGGTGTTCGAGGAGATTCGGCCGAACCCCCTGCTTTTGTGATGTAAAACATTATCCTTATATATAGTTGAACAGAGTTGGTTAAACATTATTCTTATATATAGTTGAACAGAGTTGGTTAAACATTATTCTTATATATAGTTGAACAGAGTTGTTTAAACATTATCCTTATATATAGTTGAACAGAGTTGGTTAAACATTATCCTTATATAGTTGAACAGAGTTGTTTAAACATTATCCTTATATAGTTGAAGAGTTAGGATGTATTGAGGTGTGACATATCCATCATTAGATTTAGGATGTATTGAGATGTAACACATCCATCATTAGATTTAGGATGTATTGAGGTGTTAACTCTAATGATGGATATGTCTCAATACATCCTAACTCTAATGATGGATATGTCACACCTCAATATATCCTAACTCTAATGATGGATATGTCACACCTCAATATATCCTAACTCTAATGATGGATATGTCACACCTCAATATATCCTAACTCTAATGATGGATATGTCACACCTCAATACATTCTAAATCTAATGATGGATATGTCACACATCAATACATTCTAACTCTAATGATGGATATGTCACACATCAATACATTCTGGACCTGTTACATCTCAATACATCCTAACTCTAATGATGGATATGTCACACTCTAATGATGTCACACCTCAATACATCCTAACTCTAATGGTGGATATTTTAGAATGTATTGAGGTGTGACATATCCATCATTAGAGTTAGGATGTATTGAGATGTGACATATCCACCATTAGAGTTAGGATGTATTGAGGTGTGACATATCCATCATTAGAGTTAGGATGTATTGAGGTGTGACATATCCATCATTAGAGTTAGGATGTATTGAGATGTAACAGGTCCATCATTAGAGTTAGG
>NW_013670173.1:0-1789 GCF_000517525.1 Limulus polyphemus
ACGTTTGTTTGGATTGAGTTTATATTTAAAAACGTGCCTAGCTTACAGTGTCAGTTACGTACTGCGAGACTCCCGCCAATTCTCCACAGTTGTAGAATATTCGTGAATATAAGAATCGATAATATATCCAATTGCATAACCGGTTAAATATAACTCAGTATTGTTGTCAGAATTTTCGAGAAAATCTTTCCAGTGCCTGTAAAAACAGGGAAGGTGGCATGCCAAAAAAAGAGAGCTTAAAAAGGTGGCTAGGAACCTGCTATAACCATGTATGCTATCAATCGTGATTTAGCTAACTCTTATCAACTGGAAAATTTACAACATTTGACCAGGAACAGTTATAAATTTTGAATATCAGTGGATACTCATCGGATGTTAGTATCTTTCTGAAAGTATTACTGAATTCTCATTGGTGGTTTTATGAAAATGTTATCTTACTTCAATAGTCCAACAATTCATTACCTTCAAGTTAACTCACTGGATATCAAGGAGACTCTGAACTAGAAAGAAGATTTTATGTTGTTTGTAAGTTAGTGAAATTTATAAATTTAGTTGTTGTTGTTTGGTGCTTTATGGTGCAAAGCAGCGATGCTATCTGCGCCAAACAACTGGTAAAAACAATGAAAGTAAATTAAAGTAAAATGTAAAAATACAGCGAGTTAAAACCAATACATGTCGGTAAAAGATTTATATAGAATTAAAAAGACGTATAGTGTGTAAAAAATTAAAAATACAATCTAATTGGACAGTGTCACCATTACCAATGACACTGTCCAGCATTAGGGGGTAAACTTTTAGAAAAAATGTGTCTAAAATGGTGCCGCCGCTTATGGTCGTAACGACGGGACGACAGTAAAATGTGGGCTATTGTGACTTGAGTGTCACAATGGCTACACATCAGTGGGTCGATACCTGATAAAAGAAAATGATGGGTTAAAAAACTATGACCAATGCGTAGCCTTGCCAGGACTACTTCCTCCTTCCGATCCTTACTGAAGCAAGACGGCCAAAGACCAACAGAAGGTTTGATCTGGAAAAGCTTGTTATGGCATTGCTCACTCCAAGTCGACTGTCAACTGGCACAAAGCCGCACCTTGAAGACAGGACCGTAGTCCATGTATGGGACAGGCACGGCCGTGATGGCACCAGAGCAGACGGACTTAGCTGCGGTGTCAGCGAGCTCATTCCTGTGAATACCGACGTGGCCAGGGATCCAGAAAAACTGGATGGAAATAGAAGATAAAGAAAAGTGGGCCAATTGGTGTTGAATATCGACAAGAACAGGGTGAGAACTAACGTTAAGCGATTCCAGGGCCAGTAGAAAGCTAAGAGAATCAGTGTAAACAGCACAATTACTGTACTGCATAGCTTCTACATGATCCAGTGCAAGAGAAATAGCATACAACTTGGTAGTGAACACAGAAACTGTAGAGGGGATCCTGCGAGCAACTACCAAGCCACAGAAAACCATAGCAGAACCTACAGAGTCACCCAATTTCGACCCATCCATGTAAATAGGAAGAGAAGAATGGCTCGAAAGATGTTCAGCAAAAAGAAGACGGTACTTCCAATAGGGAGTATCCGCCTTCCCCAGATGACTCAGAGAAAGGTTACAGGATGGGATGGTAATAAGCCATAGTGGAATGGGCTGATCATTGGGGGACAGCAATGTCATCCAATGCCAGACCCAATTCTGCCAGTAGTGCCTGGATATGAAGGCCAAATGGAGAAATAGCAGACCATCTGTTCTGAGAGAGCATTGTCCACCAAGGAAGAAAAACACAATCCC
>NW_013670173.1:2649-5794 GCF_000517525.1 Limulus polyphemus
GTCCAGTTTGGATCGAATCAGAGCACAATAGATCCTGAGCACAGAACATCGATCCGCTCCCCAAGAGCTGGAAGAGAGGACATGGAGGATGTTCAGAGCCCTTGCACACTTGACACGTAGCTGCTTGATGTGTGGAATGAAGCTAAGCTTACAGTCAAAGATAAGCCCCAAGAACTTTGCCTCGGGGACCACACAAATAACTATACCACCAAGATGGAGCTCGGGATCGGGGTGGAGACCCTGTTGGCAGCAAAAATGCATGTAAACGGTTTTGGAAAAAGAAAATTTAAAACCGTTTGCAGTGGTCTATGTCAACAACCGATTGAGGGCAGTCTGAACCTGCCACTCAATAAACCTCATGTTCGATGACTGACACGAGATGTGGAGTTGTCGACATTGAGCCCATTTGCAACAGTCGGAGGAAGATGGCATTAATTTTAACACTAAAAAGTGTGACACTCAAGACACAGCCCTGAGGGACTCCAAGTTCCTGTGGAATAGAACAGGAAAGAGTTGAACCCACATGGACTTGGAATCACCTGTTCAGTAAAAAGTTGTGAATAAAAATGGGTAAATGGCCATGCAACCCATAGGAGTGGAGGTCCTGCAAAATTCCATACCTCCACGTAGTTTCATAAGCCTTCTCTAGATCGAAGAACACAGAAACAAGGCGGTCTTTCTTGGGAAAGGCTTCCCTTATCAACGTTTCAAGTCAAATCAGATGGTCCATGGCGGAGTGCTGTCGACAGAACCCACACTGGGTGGGCGAGAGGAGCATGTTTGATTCCAGGAACCAAACAAGACGAGCATTAACCATCCTCTCTAGGACCTTACAAAGACAACTAGTCAAAGCGATGGGACGATAATCTTGGGATCCTTCCCACGTTTAGAGAAAGGGAGGACAATATGCTCCTGCCAGATCCGGTTAAAAATAACTAGAAGAATAGCAAGAGAGGCAGGAGAGAGATGGCGCAACATCTCATAATGAACATCATCAGGTCAGACTGATGAAGAGCAAATTTCAGTTCCACCACTGTAAAGGGGCGATTATAATCATAGAGACGATCGGCCCAAAAGGAAAGAGGCAATCGCTCTGGCCGAGTTTATGGCCAAGAAGGCAGGGGAAGAAACAGAAGTGCTGGAAGCACAAGAAAAGCTCTGGCCGAGAGCATCAGCAATGCTCTGGACATCAGCAACTTCCTGGCCATTGGAGAGCAAGATGGAAAGGGAATGGGAAGCATACCTCCCAGTGACTTTCTGAATCTTGTCCCATACAGTTTTGGAACTGGTGGTAGAAGAGATGCTAGTAGTGAACTTAATCCAAGACTCCTTTTGGTTTTGACATCAAACCTGCCGAGTATGGGCACGGGCTCGCTGATAAGCAATGCGGTTAGAAAGAGTGGGATACCGTCGGAAGGTATCCCAGGCCCATTTTTGAGCCTTCCATGCCTCCTGGCAGGCAGGACTCCACCATGGACGAGGATACCATGGAAAACGTGGCCATACGTGTTTCCTTGGGTTGTGTCATCACTGTTTGTTCTCTCTACCTGTCTCCTAGGGAGACTTATGATCAATCGGACCTTGATGCTCTCATTGACCAGTTGCCACCTCCCTTTTTACTTTTGGGAGACTTAAATGGACACAACCCCCTCTGGGGTGGTGCTGATATTGATGGGAGGGGTCGTTCCATAGAGCACATGCTCTCGGATCACAACCTTTTTCTCTACAATACTGGAACATATACTTATTTTCATGCACCTAGTCAGTCTTTTACTGCCATTGATCTCTCGATTTGCTCCCCAGCACTTTTCACTTGCTTTTCTTTGATGGTCAACAGTGGTCCACGGGGCAGTGATCATTTTTCCATCATACTCAGAGAAGTTGGCCATGATCGATGCCACCCGTGTGCCATGGTGGAAGCTGGACCAGGCTGACTGGCCATCTTTCACCTCTCTCTCTCTCTGAACTTGATCCTGCCTTCGTCTGTCTGCCATCAATAGACGATTGTGTGGTGGCAGTGACTGACTGTATTGTCGAGGCAGCTGTTTATTATATTCCTAAGACCTCGATTACGGTCTCCAAGGTTTTATCCAGGGACACAGATAAGGAGGGCACATGCTGGTCGACCAGTAGTGCCACCCCTCCATGTACCCGCCCATCACACAACCTGTCATTCCGGTACAAAGAAAACTGCCAAAAGGTGACTGTATCGGCAGGTTTCATAAATGTTTCCTGTAAGGAGAGACAAGCGGGATGATAGGAGTCAATCAAGGCCTTAATGTCATCGAGATTAGAACGAAAGCCTCGACAGTTCCACTGTATCAAAGTGGCCATTTTTATGTAAGTTTAGGAGAACAGGGTGGAGAACCCTTCGGTTTATGACCACGCCATTTTGCTTTACTAGATGGAGGGCGATCGACCTCCATGGATCCTGTCCTTGAACGAGCAGGCAGATCTCTGTCATCAGAGCTAGAATCCAATGACTGAGGATGTGATCAAATAATCGTCCTGCATTTAGGGGCCAAAGAAGGACCCGCATGGACACCAGAGGCTGGTGCCCGAGGAGGTTGACCCACGCAGTCACTGGAAGGAACAGTGGGGACAAAGATTGGAGTAGATTAGACTGATCAACTCTATTATCCATGGAGGGCAGAAGGCCCTGCACATGGCGAGAAAAAGACTCAGGTGGAGGCACGGAAAGGTCCATCTGCACTCCCACTGTAGCAGTGGAGCGTAGTGCAGTGGCATATGTCCAAGATGTAGTAAGGAACAATAGCTTCCGAGCCTCAGGATAAGAGATGTTATTAAGAGTCTTCAAACGCTGTTCCTCTTTCTCTTCCACCCACTTAGGTCAAGACTTAAAGTACGAGGGGTGGGAACCACTACAATTAACACAATGAGGGTCCATTTTGCACTCACAGGAGTCATGGTCCTTGCCACCACAACGAGCACACGTCACAGAACCACGACACGATGTCTTTGAGTGACCGAACCGCTGACACTGAAAACATCGGACAGGGTTGGGAATATAGGGCTGTACCTTACAGTTCAAATAACCTGTCTTAACGGCAGCAGGTGGACGTGGTGATGAAAATGTCAAAATCAAAACTGAGGTCGGCACCATAATTCCATCTTGACTAGTGGA
>NW_013670173.1:6794-7872 GCF_000517525.1 Limulus polyphemus
GTCTTAACGGCAGCAGGTGGACGTGGTGATGAAAATGTCAAAATCAAAACTGAGGTCGGCACCATAATTCCATCTTGACTAGTGGAGATCCTTCAAACTGCTGAAACTCCTTGGCTGGAGAAACCAGCAAGAATCACCAAGTCGGGGATAGACTTCAAGTCCCTCTCAACAATAACTGGGCGTGTTAAACCTCAGTTGTAAAACTTTTAGCCAATCCTAGTCGAAGGTGTCAATTTCAGTACCAATTTTTCCAATTGCTTTTTCTTACATTTGACAAATCATAGGATGATAAGGAAAGCACGTGATGAAACGTTGTTTTCTGGATTTTACAATATAAATGTGGGTGGTGCTTATTATAGTAATTGCCATTTTATCTAGAGGTTGTATTTAGTACTGGCCAATAGTGCTTTTCTATAAGCGTTAGAAAAGTTGCTTCTGGAAAAAACTGCATGGGATGTATGTGACTTTTATTATTTTTATATAATAGCTTAAGTCATGTTGCATTGTATATCTGTTTATATTAATCATTATATTGAAAAATTAACTCAAAATAGATATATTTTTTAGGAAAGAAGTTGATCCACGATTGTTAAGGTTAAGAGCTATTGAGTGGCGAGTGCAAAGTCTTTACATGAATTAGACTTAGGACTTCAAACTGAAAGAGTTTGTGATTTTTTATATTCTTTTGAATTTCAATTTGTAGTTTTAAGTTCAATAATTTAGCCCAATTTTATATTTAGTTCATAATAATAATAATATGATTCAGTATTTAGAATGACAAACTTGTGTGATTTGTACGTAATACTACTAGTACCAGCACCACATAAGAATTTAATATTTTTCCTTCTTACAATCTTTGCTTTGTAGTAAGACCCACATTTCTGTTGTTATTGCATTAGAATTAAAACAGTCTAACTGATATATATATATATATAGTTTATTCTGATTATTTTGCAAATGGTTCAAACTCAGTGTACAAGTGACAACAATAACAACCATATGTTGGTTGTGTTTGTTTGTTTGTTTTTGAATTTCGCGCAAAGCTACACCAGACCTATCTGCGCTAGCCATCCCTAAT
>NW_013670173.1:8641-16320 GCF_000517525.1 Limulus polyphemus
GATAATCATCGGGTTAAGTGGTATTGAGAATCACGAGTTAAGAGTTATAAAAAAATGAAGCTACAACAGAGATGTTAAGAAAAATGCTAGCCACGAGTTTAACAGTGATAAGTTACTGACGCAGAGTTAGTAGTACAGTAAAGAAGTGTATGTGTTGTAATTACTGACCAACATTAGTTATTTGACCAACAGCAAGAAGTAATTCAAGGCTATATGTTACTATTTTACTTTAAATTGTGTATGGTGTCTAATGAGAGGAATACACTTTACAATATAATCAGTTACACAAGCTTCAGTTGAAATATTGACATTAGACAGTAATATAGAATATTATTTTCTTATCACACGTTTGTAAAACTCAAAAATTACAAATATTAAAACAATTACACTGATTAGCTTTTATTTCCAATTGACCATATAGCTAAAGGGGTTTAGCAAATAAGTTAGAAAAGATTTTAACAGGCCCTTCACAAGCCAGTGGGAGACATTTTTATTTAATAAAACAACAACTACCCAATCCAGTTTTTCTTAATTTGAACTGAAATTTTTTGGACATTATTATCGGTTAAAAAGAAGGCATTTCCCACAATTGATTTGAAGTTGTAAGGTGACTGAAATCCATTAACACATCACGAGCTTAACAACCAAGCACAAGAAACACAGAAGTCTAAAAATGACATGCAGAAGTATTCAGGAACCATTTAAAATCACCTTGGTAGATATTGTGCAGCAAGCTGAGTACAATATTATGCCTGTAGCTGCTTTTAAAGTGTTCCTGTCTGCTCATCCTACTGCTGACTATAATGATGCTTTGACCTTCCATACCAAATCTCAGATGAAATTGTTTGCATCTCAATTGAAAGCTAAACATAACAAGGTGATAGCAGAAGCATAAAAGGTTGGCATTTGCTTAATTAATGATGCTGAGAATGTGGCTTTATTGATATATATATTGAATTTACTCCCAGTGTGTATACCTTAGTATTAGCTAGTATGAAGACTTGGGAATGCTGCATTTCACTAAAAAATTAATCAATTAACAAACAAAAACTTTTCTTGAAGTTGTCTTGAAAAGATACATCCAAACCATCCTCTTTGGGAGTTTCCAGATTGAACATACTTCTAATATTCAACTAATTGAGTGTTAAGACGTGTTAAAAACATGCCAATTTAAAAACAACTCATGGAGAAGCATAAAAAATACATTAAAAATTGTGAAAGTTTAGTGTGAGCAAGTTATTAATTATAGATGCACAAAAGTAACATGAGACAATCTTTAAAATAATCTTAAACAACTATAAGTGCAAATAGACAAGATAATACTATCATAGTTTAACAAATGTGTTATAAAATATGTCTGTAATTTTGTGCCTACATTTATCAAATTAAATGTAAAAAAAATATATATATAACAATCACCACTCTCCAGAAAAAAAGTTTAATTACTAATGTTTCACTTTTATAGATTATTTAGGGTAACAGCTCTAAAAAGAATTTTAAATCAACGTTTCTCCTGATATGTAAATCATTTCTTTCCCTCTGTGTTGTAAAAAAATGTATTTCTAATGGTTTCTCATCACATAACAGCCATATGTCTAATTTTTTGTTACCTAACAAGTCATAAGTCTACTTGTTCTAACAACCCTATTACTTAATTATTTCTCATTATATGTAACCACATCTACTTGTTTCGTGTCAGATAACAGTCATATGGCTACTTATTTTCCAATGTAACAGCTATATAACTCCAATCTTTTTCTTCTAGTATACACTTTTACTTCATGAGATTTGCTTAAATTAAAAGCTATACAGACAAACAATAAAAATAATAAAATGTATATAACAACCAAGCCTTTAAAACAGAATTCTTATTCATCAGTTACCATTACCACTTAAGCATGCAACATTTATTCTATTTCATATAAAAAATAAACACTTAATTTTCATCTGAAATCTAGATGCCTCTTTTCCATAGTAGAAAATTCATATTAAAAATTTTGATGCTAGGCATGTATATTAAGTTCTTCATACTTAATGCTGCAAAACAAGCAAGTAACTGCCATTATTAAAGTGATTTTACAAAGAGAAGTTCAAAACCTATTTTTCATTCTGTCATATGTTGAAAACACCCACACATGTCCAAAATGATCACATATGCAACTTTCTTTAAAATTTGATTTGAAATTTCAAAATCTTCAACCAATAGTTGCATATTAGACCATCATTTATCAAAACAAAATCATTATTTAAAAACATTCTGTATAAGCAGACACTTAAAATGTAGTATTAGTTTTAAGTATACCATGAATATGATACATAATATTTAAGATTATGATGCACATTACAACTTGTACCCTTAGCTTTGTTGAAAAATGACACATATCACTGATTTTTAATTGTTGCCATAGTATTCTTTAGTTACTCCAAGAAAATTAGGTTCACAAATTTACTAATTTTGACCTTGAGAATATTTATGATGATTGTTTGTTTTTAATTAAGCACAAAGCTACACAATGGGCTATCTGTGCTCTGCCCACCACGAGTATCGAAACCTGGTTTCTAGCATTGTAAGTCCGCAGACATACCGCTGTGCCACTGGGGGGCAATATTTATGATGGAAGCAAAAAAAGGACAAACTAGACTTAAAATAAATGAAAAATAAACAGATCACAATACCTATAAGTCAGTATTCCTAGGTTTATATGCTGTTCTGTGTCACTTCTCAGCTTCAGTGGGGAGAAACTAGAACAACAGTCACTGCATTCTCTTGTGTACAGATAAACTCAACCTTGAAGATTTTTTTTATATTCTATTTTAACCCTCAAACTAATCTTTGTTTTTCTACTGTTCAACAACAATGGGGTCCACATACTGCATCATACTGGAAATTTACTACCTATTACAACTATCAGTGTATTAAATGACTATAAAAATTTACTGAAATAACTCATTTTCTACATTACAAACATTGAAGACCTCAACAGTAACTGGTGGGATTGATTACTATATTGATATAATTTTTATTTAAGTTTAGAAAAAATGTATTTACAAAAGCTGATGCAATATTACAAAAGAATATAGTGATACATAATTTTACACAATTTTGCTGTAACACATTACCTGTTTAGTAATTTCTTGGATCATTCGAGGAAGGAAATGATCTTCTAAGTGGCGATGTTTGGGCCAAGCACTAAACCAACGAGTTTCCCTATAGTTTCCATCATCACAGAGAATCATTTTGGGACGGATAAGAAGAATTTGGCTATTTTGTTCAAAAGTAAAAATATTTTTGATGAAGACTAAATAATGTCATGTATTTGAGCTGATACTGGTATTATAAGAAATCCAGTTACATGTATCACAATATACTTTACAACAAGGTATACAAAACAAAACTGATAATAAGCTGGAAATCAGAACAACGTTCTGTCAATTGTTCTAGCTTTTTTAACATGTTAATACAATATCACACTACTTAAAATATGTTGTGCCTTGTTTTGGTGTTTAGAAATGGTTCCCATACTACTATAAAGAATATCCTGGATATGTACAATTTTTTTCATAATGTTGTGCATAAAACATAACCAAATCATATCACTTCAGTTTCTGTTCATCAGAGATAAAAAAAAACTGAAAAATAAAACTCATTTATAATTTTTAAAATTACAATTTTCCTAAAACAGGAGAAACTGAAATATGTATGTAATAGTCTTGTTATTAATGCTTTACACCATTAATTAAAGAGATTGCTTGAAAATAAGATGAAGCAAATGTAAGAAAGATAATGAACTTTTATTAATCCATACTGAGAAACTTTCACATATACACTTTATCATCTTCAAAAATGACATCAAAAGAAATTTTAATTTCACCCATCTTCAGAATTTACAACAAATATGCAATGTAAGTATAAAAATTAATTTTCTGACCTACCTATTTAGAAACACAACCCGACAGTTATAGGTCACGTTCTTATGCATCACAGGCCTGTGAAAAATCAGTGTACATCATTTAATGTTGCATTCTATAAAACAATATTTAAATCAAATGTATATAATAATATTAGATGTACATTGTGTACTTGCACAGATAATAATTGAAAATAAAATTTTTTGTTTTTGTTAGTGACAAACCAGCTTTTCAAGGCAGATATTGTATATTACTTCAGTCTATGGCATGACAGAATCCTTACTTACAGAGTCTCTTACAAACAGCAGTAATGAGAACATCTTGATGTGATAAAAAAATGAGTCATTCCAGATAGGTTTAGGTTGTTTTGATTAGACAAAAAAAGATGTTTGGCACAATTTTCGATGTCTAGGTTGCTGGACTCGACTGTGACTGGACCCATGACCTGAACCAAGACCATGAGAGCCAACATGGAGAATGTATCTTGTAAATGTAAAGTAAAATGATCTATCAATGAAACATACATGAAATGTTCTGGATATGGTTGTGAATGTGACAGTTTAAGGGTAGTGATTAAGTTAAACCATGGTCCAGGTCAGATGATGGAAGAACTTTTTTGAAGACAGCCCAATTGATTCGACATACCAGCTGAAATGCAGATCTGTCAACTGATTATTGCATTGACAATGAAACATAAAATAATGGGCACAATAGTATTGTTACCTTCCAAAAGGGGGATTGGAATCATATGTAAGAAATCATTGGTTTTAATATTTTGTGAAACTAATAGCACATTAAAGCTCAAAAATGTAGTGTTGAAGTTGAAGCAAGTGGATGGTGTATTATTAAATGACTTCCCTAACAATTCTCAAATTAAAAGTGCCATTTCTGCAATGAAGAGTAAATATAATGATGATGGTATAATGTCCAGTAAGGTGCCACCATACCACCATAGTTTAATCCATAAAAATTCTGTCATGTCATATTTTTATTAATATTTAGTTGTGCTGAACTTCATTCATCGAGATCTATCAAAATAACCATAAATCTCTGGTTTCTGGAATGACCCTCTAGTTTTCTATACTAGGCTCTGTACTAAAAGATGCTGGACAGCAGGCTCATGTGGCAGGTGTTAATTTAACAAAATAACCTATAACATGCTATCAGTTTTCAGCATTTGATGTTGAAGTAATACTATGATTAAGATGCCCATATTCACAAAATGGTAATTTCATAAATACTTTACATAAACACCTCAATCTAGAATGATCTTTTTATAGATTAAACTACCAGGTCTAAAAGTACCTCAATCTTAAAATTTACAATGATGTTATAATAATAAAAGAAAACTTACATGCCTACATCCACAATAATGTCATTGCAAGCCGGATTCTTTAACAGTTCTGCAAGAACTTCCCAAGAGTGAAGCAAAGTATCACTTTCATAAAAGTGGTCATTACAACCATAGCCTCTGAAAATAAATATTCCAAAAACAATTGAATTCACACAAGTTTATCATTAAATTGAAGAATCTAAATGTTTATTATTTGATTATCATTTCTTTCATAACTGGTTCATTGCATTATATAAAAATTTTTGATAATTTTCTTTGCCTTAAATATATTTATACTTGTAATATTTTACTTTTCACATGCTTTTTATGATTTTAATATTAATTTTTTTCTCACACATAACATTATTGTCTTGAGGTATACATATTTTTAAAGCAATTAAACCAATCAAAACCTTTGCTATGATAGTTATGGTGTTTCTACTTTTTTCCAAATCAATGGAAAAATTAAATTTCAACTCCTACTTAGTTCAAGGAATTATAACTATGTATAATGGATTACTAGCAGTGTTTACTGTTGGCAAAACTGTTGAATGAAGACCACAAAAACTAACATCACAACACTGGTGTAATCTTAATCTAAAAAAAACTAAATAATTATAAAATCATGGGAATTCTTAGGCTTACAGAAATTATTTGTGTTATATGTAAAGTAATCAATTGCAGTTGGCAGAGTACAAGAAAAAAATGATGCTATAAAGGTTTATATATAATTGTTTTCGGCATTTCAAGTAGTTTTATTAAATTTCCTGTTTAATTTGTCCAAATAAAAACAATCCATAAGATTAATATTATATATGTAACATACCAGGCATTTCCTTTATTTTTTAGTGAATTTATACAAGTAAACATTTCAAGTTCATTGACAATTCTCAAAGTGTTTCATATATACATATATTCTGTCATTTGTATAGAACTTAATATATAGAAACACAAGAATTTGTGTTGAAGTTTACGATTTTGTTTAAGTTGTACTTTTCTATCTTCATCTCAACTCTTACACATAATTCACATTCTGTACTATCAGAAATGGCATTTTCCACCATTTGAATACCTTATGAATAAGAGGAGTTTGACATTACGAGCAGATCAAGATCTAAGAGAGTGGTAAGGTGTAGGAAAAGTCCTTTCCTGAACATCAGTCTTTTACTACTGATGCAAAGGACCATGCCAATGACCTCAACCTAGCCAGAGAGTCAGGAAGAGGAATTGCAGCCTTGGACCTTCAGTGTTCTGACAAGGTTCTACCCCTGAGTTTAGACCATAGTTACCTGCAGATAGGTGGTCCTAAGATTGAATCAAATTGTCTCTATAGGACACCCAGATTATCACTGTTAGGATAGCCTGCCTCCAACACTCGCCAATACCATCCATGGCCAGCCAATGGAGACTGAAGATACCTCTGGTGTACATCTATATAGGAAAGCATATTTGACAATAGTGTCTGCAAATGATAAGGATATATGCATTGGTAAATTATGCATATGTGCAGAAACTATGTGCAATGCTGGTTAAATATGCCAACATTTTCAAGAGACCAGATGCAATTTTGGTAAAACAACAGTAATCCACTACCACATGGATATAGGTGACACATGTTCAATAAAACAACTACTCTGGAGCACTAAGGATATACCCATTACTGAGATACAACTGATGCTGAAGGATGATATCATATACCCTTAAATGATGATTAGTTATCTACAATAATAATTGCCAGGATGAAGGAAAGTACATAAAGGTTCTGCGCTGAACTTGGATAGGTGAACATGGTGTCCTGAGTTGATGTCTTTCCACTAACATTGAGATAACTATCTGGTTGCACTGGAAGATGCTATTGGTTCAGTGCTGTCATTCTGGTTTCCAGATTCTGGCAAGTCAAGCACAAAGCAGGTCAGCACTCCAGGTTATCTGTACAATGAGCATGTCATGCAATTCAGCTTATGTAACATGCCTGTTACTTTTGAGTGGCTGATGGAGTTTATACAACAGGGCTGTAATGGGAGAGATGCCTGATCTATGTTGATGATATTTTCAATCTGCTCCTGAAAACCTGGATATGGTTCTTCAGATGATAAAACAGACTTGATGTTAAAGCCAAGGAAGCGTTTGCTTATATTGTTACGTACTGAGAATTTGCGATAATCCAAAGCAAATATTTTATTTAATTTACGCTATCTGCCAACAAGATTCACACACCATCTTCGTTTTTCACATAAATACGTTTTAATATATATATATATATATATACACAACAGTATAATTTACAATAGTAACTATTATGATTAATTATTACAAAGTTTCATACACAGAAATTTCACTAACTTGCAAATAACCTAAAATCATCTTACTAATTCAGAGTCTCCTTGATATCCAGCGAGTTAACTTGAAGTCGATGTACGTATAATTGTCAGGAAGC
>NW_013670173.1:17320-27928 GCF_000517525.1 Limulus polyphemus
AATGAGAAACCAGTAATATTTTTGGAAAGACAGTAACGTTTGATGAGAATTCACTGACATTCGAAATTTATTACTGTTCCTGGTCAAATGTCATATATTTTCCAGTTGGTAAGGGTTAGCAGAATCATGGTTCATTGCGCACACAGTTATAACAGGTTCCTAGCAGACTTGTGTATTTTCTTCTTTGGCCTTGGTCTTTATATATATATATATATATATATGCTGGAAAGACTTTCTCGAAAGTTTGAACAATACTATATTTAACCAGTTATGGAAATGAATATGTTGTTGATTCTTGCATTCACGAATATTCTACAACTTGGAGAATTGACAGGAGTTTCGCCATACGTAACTAACACAGTAAGCTAGGCACGTTCTTACATATAAACTTAATACAAACAAACGTTGTCATTAAAATAAATATACAACAAGTTCGTTACAAGCAATACATACCTGATGCTAAAAACTACACATATTTGTAAATACAAATTTAATCTAAATAATGTTCATATTAAAAATAAATAAATAACAATAAATTTGTTACAATATGTACATAGGTGGAATTCCTTGGTATCATTCTGGAAAGAGATAAAAAGTATATACCAATCCTGCAAAGACTGCAGTGGCCAGGGAATGACCCCAACAAAAAGATTAAACAAGAGAACTCCAGTTTTCTATGTTTCAACTTATATTACTGGTTCTGAGTAAAGCTGAAATGCATTTCAGATGGACTGAAGATTGCAACTATGTATTTCAGTCACTAAATTGAGCTTTAGTACAATTTCCATTCTTAGCATACCCAAGATAAAGTTGTCCACTCTTGCTGGATATTGATGGGAGTGAAAGTGGAATTGGAGCAGTATTGCCATATATACAGAATGGAGTAGAACATGTAATTGGCCAGAATTTAAAGTGGTTGGTTGAGTGACAGATTAACAGCTAAAAGGATGTGGTGTTTCTTACCATTCAAGCAATCAAGTGGTGTTTCACAATAGGATGTAGCTCAACATCTTGTAATAACCATATGAATAGGACTGAAATGATGTTGCAGCCTTTAATTTCCAAACAATAAAGCAGTTTCAATGAGAATCTATAGCTACTCAATTATTATACAGTTAAAACATCTATGTTAGTAGATGTAATAGCATTCCAATTGTACATTATGATAACAAGTGCCATGATATTGCATTGAAGACTGGTATATGCATATATCATAGAATCTTTCTACTCTATAAATACAAACAATCTGCTTATAACACAAGATATGAATAACATACTTAAATAAGACTTAGTGGTTTTAATCTTTACATTTTTGGCTAATATTTTACATCCAAATCTCAGCTCAGTGATAACCTTTCTCTACTAATCATAAAAAAAACCAAAAAACTACCAGTTAAGAATTATGAGTATAAGATACTTCTAGCTGCAAAAATAAGATGAAAACAATATGATTCACTCAAAAGACAACTGTAACTAACTGCCAAATGAAATAGAACAATACAAACCATTCTGTATAAGAACACTACAATTTACTTAGTGCCAGCTGAAAAATACAATTCACTTTGCGTCAGCTGAACAATACAACTCATCATGCATGGAAGGTAAACAATACAACTCATACAGTGCAAAGACAAGAATAAGTTTTTCACTCCCAACAGAACAGTACAATTCACTCAGTACCAGCAGAACAAAATAACATACTTAGAGCAGTGATAGAAATGGGGATTTAGTTTTCAGTTTGTATTTTTTCCCCATTGGTTAAGGTTAGTATCACTGAAGATGTTAATAATCCTACCATCACGGGTCAAAGGCCATGTCATCACGTTTATTGACTTACATTCAAAATTTTATTGAACTGCTATTTTATGAATTTATGTCAATAAGTCTGGTAGGAAACTTTAGACTATAATTCAAATTTCAGTATTATACATTAGTTACTTTCTTAATTTAAAAGTAATTATTATAACAACACACTAAATATCAATTTTTGTGTGTCACATGGTATGTTGAATGCAGCATTGGTTCAAATTAGATGTGTGTGATGTCCAAATACAAAGTTTATAGTTTCTGATGAATTAGGAACTCAAATTACCGATATTGACAAGCTAGAACATAAAATAAGAACCTCCTATCTTTTCTACTTGCTTTTTTATATCTATCACCTCACTGCTCCTTCTAAACATGTACCTAGTTCCTAAAACCCTTTTTCTTTCCTGACTTTGGGTGCTGAGAAAATTATACTTTCTGTTGTCACTAAGTATGATATATTGTTCTGTTTGTGCTGAATGAGTTGCACTGTTCTTTTGGCACTCAGAACAATATAACATACTTAGTGCCAACATAAACTACAATTTTCTTAGCACCAACAGAACAATATAACACACTTAGTGCCAACAGAACAGTACAATTCACAGAGTGCAAAGAAGAGTATTGACCATATGTGCATGGGTGGGGTCAAAATGTGCATGACACAACTTTTACAGTTACATTAAAAATGTAATTAAACTACTTTATTAACAATGTACCTCAATAAATCTGGCATCAAAACATAGCTTATAATTAAAATTTTAATATTATATAACTTTTGATTTCTTAATTTAACATAAGGAAGTATCTAAATATATTCTCAATCATCACTTTTCTGTATCACCCAGAACTTAATTCATGTCCTGTGGGTGGAATTTTACATGAACTATCATCACTATTGGCCAGGCGGCCCCAACCAGATAGCCGAGGTTCTACTGCTTGGGGTTGGAATTATAAGGCCATGTTGGTGGCTAGGGCAATTGGACCACAATATAATTATATACATTTGTGAGTGGATCCCAACCTGTAGCCATAGAGTGATGCATTCCAAGCCACTGGAATCACAATAAGAAGGTAATTAATACCAAAGTGGAAAACCTTCTCCTTCTCAGGATCCTGTATACCATACTCAACCTCAGGAAACAGAACTCATCCATCTTTACTCCCCAATTGCATGGGCAAGGTAAATTCTTCTTGTCTTTGGAATTATGGGGAGGATGTGGAACAAATTATGCTCAACCAATGACCCAGGATGGGACCACTCTACATTCGGAATTACAAGGAGACAACGAACCCTCTTCCACGAACAATGTACAGAAGCAATAGTGATCAAAAAAGGGTCATGCTCAACCCAACTGGATAGCCTAGTGTCAAATCTGAACTGGTATTACGAGTAGGTTCCCGTGTAGGCTGGTGCCTCTTCTACTGGTATCTGGGAAAAAACATCCAGGGACTTGGGTAGGAGGGCCCCAACTCTGCCCTCATTTCTTAATTCACTCAAACACTCTGGAGGAAGAACCTCTGTCCACCACCCCAGTGACTGGAAACTGGGGGTAATGTGCATTGGGGAGCCCTGGGGGAACAATGCTCTGGAAACAGTGCAATAGGTAAACCAACCCCAATTTATTCAATCCATTGATTGGCAGGGACAGACAGTCCACAAGTGGTGGTCCAGCATAGTACAGTAATACCACCTGGTAAGCCTTATTTCTACAGAGTCTGTTGCAATCTAGATAAAGTACATTGAATTAGAGGTTACTAGTGCAGAATTGGTTTGACAAAAGCATGCCTGCTTGGGCAACACTCGCCACAGAGTAGGATCCTGTAAAAAATGAGGCAAGGGACCCTGAAAGGTAAAGAAGAGACAAAAATATCAATCAAAATGCTCATCACTCTGTATAATTTAGTGGATATGGTTAAGATAGCTACAGGGGTTAGTCAAAAGTCCTCAGATGAAGATACTGCCAGATTATGCAAATAATGTGAGATAAAAGTACTGGGGGAGGTCCACATACCAGCCAACACAATGTCCTCCAGTGGGCAATTCAACCAGGTTGCTAAAGTCATAGAAATGTGACGATTCTGGTGAGAAGTGACTCACAGAAGTCTCCTCAACTTTAAAGAGAGTGCAGAATAAGCAATATGAATCTATTTTGTACACACCTTTTCAATGTAACTGGGGATAAATCTTAGGAAACTGAATGATCCCAATGAATAAAGTCATTAGTGTGGGCAACAAAACCTTCAAGACCCTCAATGATCATAACAAATGATCAAGATCTTATCAGTCACAGAAGAGGGAAATAGTGATGAGATGAATTAGCAAAAAAGATTTATCCCCTTCCCTGGCTTCCAGTGTCTTAGGGAAGAACTGGTCTAAGCACATAGATAGAATGATAAAGTGTCCTGTGGACAATCAGTGCAAACCACTCTGACTGGTGACATCTGTAGGTCAGCAGCAATGAAAAATAAACCTTCAGGGAAAGGTGATTCATGGCATATGAGGCTAAGATATCAAAAAGGTGTTGAGAAAAGGTATGTTATGCCACCATAATATAATAGTTAGTTAACTGAAATTATCACCTGGGATGAAGGCCCCAAAATGATGCGAGGAAACTGGAGAGTACTGGGGACTCAAAGAATTTTTGTATTGAGTATCGAAAGGTAATAGAGAAGGCTACCTCATACAGCGTAACTGTGAAAGATGCAAAACCCTTGTCAAAGAGCCAGTTCAAAAAATGACTTATGGTTGGCACTTCTGGATGAAGTGGGTTCAACCTCCTCTCAAAACACTATCCCTAATATATAGTGCCATTTTTGTTGATAAATGTCCATGGTGAGACTCGCAAAGACAAAGATAGATACATGGAAACCTTAGAAATTATACCCCAACACCATGCGAAGGATTGCATAACCTCCATGGCTGAAGTTTGAGCTTTTGGATAGCCAGGTGTACAATGTCAGATCATGGCTGCCTCCACAGAGATGGCCAAAAGAGGAAGTGGAAGAGATGGGCACTCATGAAGTTACCTTAGAAGCAGAATCCAGGGTTTAGTTGCCAATCCAGTGCTATCAACAGGACCCAACAATGAGTTGGAACATATTATAGCTAGAACTTTGGGTAACAAAAATTGGTAGGAAGACCTGGAGTTGTAATCCTGTCCTATCCTGACAGAATGCATCTATTGCCAAAACCTGAAGGTGAGGTACTGGAGACCAAACTGCCAGTAGTTGAGTATTCCAATGAGTGGCCATCCCACCAATCATAAGTATTTCCAAAATGAGAGCCAATCCAACAGAAAAAGCTAACAATGCAATCTGTGGGTCGAGACAACTAATCTACCACTGAAGTCATTACCCATGGAGTTTGGCAAGCTAGTTGGGTGATATGATAGGAGTGATCCCTAGAAAGAAGATCCAAGGTTCGAAAACAAAGAGCCCTGAGCCAAGTGTCCCCTTGACAAAAAGGACAAGACACTGCTTTGGAATTGTCGGAGTGAAGCCTGATGATTTTCCCCTTATTAAGCCAAGACCATGTGACAATGCCTTTTGAATAGTATGCTAACAATGGTCCCAACTCACCATCAATGGATGTGGTGATCCTGAGAGTCTTCCAACAAAGTTTAGAGTGATAATAAATAACTCAACACCGTATATAGGGTGAGGAGAATCCTAAAAAGTTGTGATCTATTCAGGTTAACTCTGCTTTAGAACACCAAATTTCCAGGAGCAGATGTATTCCTTGAGAGTTGGAATATGCTTCCACCTGGTGGTGGTAGGCTAAATCACGTAGTTCCGAAAACCATGGCAGACAAGGCATAGCTGTCCCTTCACATATTTGAGTATTAAACCTCACTGCATGGACCACAATATCAGTGACTGGAGGGAGAACTATGTATTCATTACCAGACCTTTCACCCATCAAGCAAGGTGCACGTTCAAAAGCAACTGGGGAAAGAGCCAAAACATAACACACTCGATAGACCCACTGAAGAATAGGAGCCTGAGGCAGCTTATCCCAAAGTGGCCACCTGAGAAGCCAACAGAATAAAGGAAGGCACAGGAAAAAGTGAATCTAAGTTCTCTACAGAATGTCCAGGTTCACCATCAAGTGCAGCCTCAGAGCCCACTAGAGGAACACCATTGAAATGAGTATATGTTTCCATCTCACTACAAATAGGATCACTAACAGTGCAAAACAACTGTCTTGTTCTGGAAGACAAGAAGAAAGAGGGTGATAACTAATCAAGTTTACATCCTTGAGGCCTTGACACTCACCAGGGATACACACAGAAATGGCCAAAACATGTGGGTTGATATAGACCAATAATGAAGCTACAAAACTTACCAAACTCCAGGGTAAAACTACTGAAATAAAGCTTAAAAAAGAAGAAGGATATTTATAAGATCTAGAAGCATTATTAGAATTATGTAAAAGTGAAGTATTGCCTTCTGAAATAAAATTAACTACACAATTCCTGATGAAAAACATTGCACACAATGTGAATAGCAGAGCTTATATAAGATCTGCTGTTGCATGCACAATAAGTCATGCCGAAAGTGGGAGAGTGCAGAGTTATGAGTGAGTGTTGCTTGTTCTGAAATGTGTAAAGGACATTCAGAATTTTGAGTCACACGTTTGTTGACAGCATAAGAGCAAACTCAACAAGGAAAGGTCTACAATATTTTAGAGGAAAGACTACTTGACTCGAATAAAAATTTAAATTATTCCTCATTTCAAACAATGGGTAGAGAATAATATTACCAACAGATACAACCATAAGCAACTATTCTAAAAAGAAACATTAAATACTTACGTAATTTCTAGTTCAGGTCCAGATCTGTATGCTGCGCCTCTTGCTTTGGCTTCTTTAATACCTAAGTAAATTTTAACTTTAAATTAATATCAAATTCTTAAATGCAGGCACACAGATATATATATATATACACATGATCATTTCTCAAGGAACATATTACATCCATTTCTAAATATAAAAGGGTTGGACATGACATGTTCTTCAACAAATTATCCAAATATATTTTCATGAAAATCTTATGAAGAAAGTGATTAGAGGAATGAGTATTATGTTACCAACCGTCTAATATCATGTATAATATGAGAAGAGAAACATCTTATCAAATACAACTATACTAAACAGAAATTGGTCAGCAAGAAGTAGTATCATAATAACATCAAACACATTAAGTTATGATATAACTCAAGGAATGCTGAGAAAATAGTTAACCTTATAAAGAAAGTAACTAGACAGTAATGGAATGTAAGATGATAACAATTGTTTATCAAAAGGCTAGACTTTCAGTTGGGGATTATCATAACTAGCTATAACAGGCTGTCTCATCTCAGTAATTAAAAATACTTAATCCAGCAAACCATCAGAATGTTTACAACTAGTGAAATATAGAGTCAAAAAATATGTGAGAATGAGTACCACATATTCTGAGAGGAGTTTGTTTGAAAGGAAATCAGCATATAATTGAAAAAAAAAAAACTATAGCTCTCAAGGTAGAATATTGATGCCAGCTTAGCACATGCAAAGTCAAGGGTCATCCAGGACTGGATGAGCCCAGGACATTTAGCTACATGCCCATGGATGAACAGAAAACTTGAAATTAACTGACCCTGAGTTATTTCATGCTGAGTGCAAAATTTTTTGCATTGAGTGCATAATCACACTCACTAGTTCTAGTTCTGGAACATTTAAAAACAATCTTTATAAAAGTTGGCCTGAAGTGATAACGAACCAGTCTTCTTTGAGGCTTCCTTCAATCAGTCTGTTCTCAAGTATTTGCAGTCCAGTCCTACAACCATGGAGAATTCTTCATATTTCACTTCTATGCAAGTAAATTTGTGTTCTTGACTAATACCTAGAGACTTAGGTTTGTAAATGTAGAAATGTGTGTATTGAGACCAGGATTAATTTGATAGAAGTATTAATAAAAATACCTTAAATACTACTAGACATATTGGAGAGTCTAACTAAAGGCAATTTATTTTTTTTGTAATTATCTAACGATGCAATGTTACTGTATATTGTCAAGGTAGTAATAAAACTGTATGTTTTGTTCTATTTGAAATCTCTGCCCAAGCCCTTGACCTTCGAGTTGGTGATGTGTGAATTCACAAGTGCATATCCTGGTTATTTAAATAAATACTATTTATAACATGTATTGTCTTTCATCAGACATGCCCGTTGCACAAATTTCTATAAAAGCTCGACAAAATCAATCTTTAAAAAAGTTCGTCCAGTAGAAAAGTTAACATATTCTTACACTGAAAATGTATTTCCAATAGGTACTTATCCTCTCTCACATAAAAACTATTTCAATCTTTTATCTGCCTTCTAAGCATTGCTAATTTCTATAAAAGCTCGACAAAATCAATCTTTAAAAAAAGTTCGTCCAGTAGAAAAGTTAACATATTTTTACACTGAAAATGTATTTCCAATAGGTACTTATCCTCTCTCACATAAAAACTATTTCAATCTTTTATCTGCCTTCTAAGCATTGCTAATAAATTTTTGCACTCAATGCATAAGTCTACATACCCTATTAATTTAATGCCATCTTTGAAGATTTCAATGTGAGGCTACTCTCCACCAATAGTATTGTGACACCTATCTTGTCACGGCTAGCCCTCTGCTATTCCTGCTCAATCCTCATTTTCAACAATGGGCAGGCTTTAAAAGAAGAACACCAGTGTGAGAAAATGTTAACTTCTGATACAGTTTTACCTTCACTCACACAAAGGTAGATTCCTACACTGCAAAGGTGGAGGGACCAGTTTAGGTGCGCAACATTGAAACCAAGCAGAAAGTGACTGTTCAGAATGAACATGTGTGCTTCGAAATGAAAATGAAGCACACTCGTGGGGTACCACACTCCTTCTGGAATTGGTATGCTTTTCGCCCTTGAATATGAAATGAATCTTATACTGGCAGAAAAAAGGATGTGCACAAATGCAATTTGTTCTGAGAGGTGCAATCCACAGTAAAATAAAAACTGAATCAGCTACGTACATCAGAGGACAAAACATCCGGGTTCACATCGCAATTCGTGAATCAAAACAAACCCAGCTGTGAATCACTTTCCTCTTTGTTCAGCATAAGGTGCAAATTATTCCTTTCTCTTGTATGTTGTCTTCGAGACCTCTTAACAACACAGTAAAAGTGCCGTAATGTTTCAGTTTGATATACCAAAGCCAATGTTCATTTCTCAGAGGAGAGGGGTAATTAGTGCTTTAAAGTCACTAAACATTTTCTTCTTCAAAAAGCCAAACAGACCACGTTGTGAAGAGAGTGATGAGGTCTCATACACATGAAAAAAAAAAAGAAATGAAATAAACTATATTAACCTGAAAAATGATTTGTGGCAACCTTATTCAGTTACAATATCTTTAAGTCACTTCTTTCTCTGGTTAATTGATTGCTGTATTATTTTGTGACAGCTGAGGTGTTTGGTATTTCTTGAAATTTTGAAGTTTTACTTTATATACCAGGAACTATTTTGTTCATGAAATGTCATGTATGGTACAATTAAATATTAGGGTTTGAAGCTGAATAAAAGTGTTATTTGAATAAAAACATACCATTTACCTCTTTTTTTTCATTAGTGGATGTCTTTACAAAGAGTTAAAACTTTTAGTGCTGGATTTAGTTGCTATAATGTGTTAAAATAATGACTGTTAAAAAGATGCTAAGCAATACTTGCTAATCAAATCCATCAATACTGTGTCCCCTGATGTACATACAGAACCTCAACTGGACAGACAAGATTCCATAACTCGTCTTTGGCATTAGGAGGTTGAGGATCAAAAAAAGATAAAAACAAATATATTGTAACATAAACATAGTGGCTAGAGCATGTGGACCAAGTTACATATGCTCATCAATCCCAACCATAAGTAAACAGTGTCATATGCCAAGCAACTGAAATTACAAAGAGGAGGTTAGCTTTCAGTCAAAACTGGACAAACTTCCAAAACCACTGTAGGAGCAAGAAGTACAACAAACCAAACCCAGCATTATAAGGTCATGACATTGCCTCATTTTTATCATAAGAACAGGGTATTATCTGTTACTGGTATTAAGAGCAGAAATCATAACTCATTCCACCATAAATGCAGGAAAGAGACATCCTGCATCCAGAATTATGAGGAGGACATGGAACATTCTCTCAACCATAAGAACAGTGTATATAGATCCTGTTGCTAGTATTATGAGGCTTATCCATAGGAGCAGGGAAAAAACCTCCTGCAACTGGAATTAAGGAGAAGAGGGGCCTCTACTGCACATAACTGTAGGAATGGAGCAGTGCCAACCCAAACCTGATATTACAAGGAAGATCCTGCATAGGCTGGACCTGCTCCCACTGCCAGCTGTCCACCAGAGAAAAAGAATCCAGGAGAAATGGAAGGAGGGAAATCAGCTTTACCCTCTTCATACTGAGTGTATAATCATGAGTATGTATGGTAAATTGCTAGATTCACTCAGGTGGAAGCCTCCATGGTCCACCACCCCAGGAACTGGGAAATAGTAAGGATTCCTGTGTTTTACTGGAAGAAAAATGAGGGGAAGTAAATGTGGTGGGGAGTCCCGAGGAACATCGCACCAGAGAATGGGTGTCCGTGATTCTCTATTTTAAAAAGCAGACTGACTCCAATTTATTCCATTAAAGAGTTAGCAGGAAAGAGCAGAAATCCACTTCTGCTTTATTCAGAAAGTCCATGAGTGACAGTCCACCATTAAGTGAAACTTACCAATATCTAGAAACACACACATACAT
>NW_013670173.1:28690-32228 GCF_000517525.1 Limulus polyphemus
TATATATATATATATATACCACTGGGTATGCCACCAGTGGTCTTGTGAAACATCCCATCTCTACAGTGAGCATTATAGTGCAATTAGTAAATAGTGCAGGTTTGAGGCAAAGCATACCTGACCAGGCAATACCCACCACACAGTGGGATCCCATTATCAGCCCAAAAGGAGACAGTACGTGCCATATAACACAGTAACGAGCAAACTGGACAAAGAAGTCAATCAAGATCAGAATGGGAGTACGCGGGAGATGGAAGGTAAGGAAATGGGTGTGAAAGCTAAACCACCTTCACAGGCAGCATATATCTTAGGGTCGAAAGACTGGTCAGAATGTGTGATTACACAAGAGGAGTTGTAGAGGATGCGAGTAATGTAAGTGGCATAAATACCTTACTGATGATGTCAACAAGCAAGGAGAAGAAGGAAACAGGTCTTGAGGGAAAGATGAAACATGTAGACAAAGGTTCAAAAGGAGGATGCGAAAGGGCATAAAGAACTACATTGAGATCCTAATCGGGCAAATCAAAGGAATATATACAATGCATGACTCGAAAGGAGCAGAAAAAGAGGGAGATGACAAGGGAAGACAAAACCTTACGAATATTGGAGAAATGGAAGGTGTTTGACAAGGCTGCCCAAAAGCTAGACATTGTCGAAGCTGACAACCCTTTTTAAAAAAAACCAGGTGAGGAAATGGGAAAAATGAGGAATGGAAGGGTGGGAAAGATGGAAGTCACATTGAAAAGACCAAAGGCAGAAGACAGATCACTGTCTTTGCTAAATGGACCCGGAAGAAGATTTGATGGATTGGGAAAAGATGCAACACGTGAAGTCAGTTCCAAGGCTTAGGCAATGGACCTGATCAAAGTGACGACTGGATGAACAATTTCCAACCAAGGTTAACGGTTGGAAGTTTTTAATCCAGACATCAGCACATTCCATCTTCATGCATGGCTTTTATCTGAGGTTGATGGAGTAGAGACTGAGGTAAGGGTAGGGAAGGTTGTACAAGTAAAGGTTGGAGCAGAGGGAACCATGTAAGACTAGATATGGAGTGTTTTGGATTAGGGATAAAACTCTGGACAAGTTGAATAGGATGGTAAGCATAGATGTGATGACCTCTCCAATCTTGACTGAATGTGTACACTCCCAGAGCTAGTGAGTGTGGAATGGGAAACCAAAAGGAAGGAAGTTTGGTGTTCCAGTGGGTGGTGAAAGTAATGATATGAGATTCCAACTGAGAACACACCCACCAAAAGACCAGTGGAGTGGGGGATCACTTCGTGAGGAGAATCTTGTTGAGTCCAGGTGAACGATCCACAACAAGATTCAGGATGCCAGGAACATGACAAACTAAGACCATTATGTAGTGCCTGTGGACCCAGAAAAGGAAATCCAGGGTCTGAAAGTGCAGAGACCTTGCTTGGTGATACGAGTGACCGCTGTGAATTGTCGGAATGTACTGCAGGAGAGAAAAAAGTGGGACAAGGCTTGATGAACTACCATAAGTTCAAAAATGTTGAAATGGATAGAAGATTCCCCAACCGGCCAGAGACCAGAAATCTCATGAGTGTTGAGGTAAGCACTCCAACGCTCTAAAGATGTGTCTATGAACAGATGTAAACCCAATGAGGTGGAAGAAAAGAAATCCCTACTGTTATCTGGTCCCTGTTTAGCCACCAAGTCAGGCCAGCCCTGATCATGGAAGGAAGGGATCCAAGAAATTCCACTGAAGGGAATTTCCACTGAGGGAAATCCATATCCCCAAAAGATATGGAACATCTTGAGCTGGGAGAGAATGTGAGGTGAGGGCCTTGTGGACTGCTTGCTCCTTATCCTGAAGACAAATAGGAAAAGGCTGGGCCTGAATGAGGTTGGAATTGAAGAAAACACCTAAATGAACAAGGTATTGGGTGGGGTAAAATGGACTTGTCCACCTTTATCAAGAACTCCCCCCTATGCTGCTTCTTATAGGAACAGATGAATTGGTCTTTGGACTGTGAACAGGATGGAGTGCACAGGAGCCTGTAGTCCATGTAATGATGACTGCAAAGACCCATCAAGTGAAGATGTTGGGAAAAGTTCTTACCACATTACAAAACACATAAGGAGCTGAGGTTAGTCCAAATGGTAGGGCCCTAAAATGGAACACTCGAGTTCTAGCTATAAATAACTATCAACAATGGGGTACTGTGGGAACAAACCCTGAATTTTAGAGTATGAGGAGAAAAATTGAATTCTAGTACAAGAATATAGAACAAACCTCCACCAAAGTGAATGATGTGGAGCCATGGCAACAGGAGCAGAGAAAATAAAACTAGTAAAATCACCCTTGTCTCAAACATACAGAAAAAAATGAATATGCATCAACTGTTGACCTGAATAACCAGCTGTAATAAAGGGTGTGGGAGGTGAAATCTCCTGCAGAGGTGTAGAATGTGACAGACCAAAATTAGAAGGTGCCAAAAAAGAGAGTCCAAATTGTCTTCTCCTTGATTGTATTATTTCTCAGCAACATTGTCAGGTTGAAAAGGAGAAGAAATCATCAGTCAATATATGAATCTAGCTTCCTGGGAATTAAAGCTTGTATCTCCTCTGCAGATAAAGTCAAACCCGATTCCTGGGAAGTCATATCAACAACATTGTCAACTGCAAGGAGAACTACCATAGTTGATACATTGAGTTGTGAATTCATAAGTAATTCTTGTATAATTAAGTAACAAGAAACAAATGCCAAAAATATATATATATATATATCGTTGAAACAGTTGAAACTGTTGAGAAAAAATATTGAAATTGTAAATAAGCATAATCATCGATGGTAGCCACATAGAAAAAACACATGTCTAAATGAAGCTGTGACAATTGAGAAAGTGAAAATTGAGTGGGAATAGCAGAGGGAGCTAGCTGCACCAATATAGGTGGTGCAACACTATTGGTGGAGAAAAATCACATGATATGTACATGCTCAAAAATGGAAAAAAGGAAACATTTTATAGCAATGCTTAGATGGCAGAAAGAAGATCAAGATAGCTTTGTGTGAGAGAAGGTAAAACCATAAAGGAACCTAAAATATGTATATGTATGACTAGAGTTGTAGTCCCATCAAATTTATGGCCAATAATCATAATGACCAAACTATGCAGAAACATTAATAACGCAGCAAAATCTGAGGAAATTTCTTTACAAAAAATCCTCTAATAGCTGGGTAGTAGTCCCATCAATTGTAGAGTCTAGAATCATAATGACCAAAACAAGCAGAGGTAAAACAACAAAATCTCTAAAACATCCTCTTATACTTGATTGGCTAGTAGTCCATGAGCTTTGTAATCTGTAATCATACTGGCAACACCATATGGATACAATAAGTCGAACAAAAAACTAACAAACATCTATAAAAAATCCTTATATGGCTACAACAGTTGTACCCCAGGCTTTGAGCCATAACCCTTTCCAGAAGGGTCACGGGTGAAAGGCCATGTCATCTCGTTTGTTGATTCGCATTCAAAATTTTATTGAACTACTATTTCATGAATTT